>NC_134881.1:30886388-30893888 GCF_041734735.1 Babylonia areolata
ACCCCCCCCTCCCACACACACACACATTGCACTAACACTAACACCCACGTACAGTTGTGCTTGGTGGATGTATTGGTCAGCAACTATCAATGTACTGGGCAGTGTCTGAGTGGATTAAGAATGACACTGATCTAAGGTGGAGCTGAAATACCCGAGCTAAAGCGGTGCACGTAATCCTTTCGAAAAGGGTTGTAGGGTGTGAAGGAGGGGTGTGAGAGAGAGAAAGGGCACTGCACTGGGCAAAAGCTCGTCTGTCTGTCTGTCTGTCTGTATGTATGTATGTTTATCTGTCTGCCTGCCTGCCTGCGTGCTTTTCTGTCTGTCTGTCTGTCTGTATGTATGTATGTATGTATGTTTATCTGCCTGCCTGCCTGCCTGCGTGCTTTTCTGTCTGTCTGTCTGTCTGTATGTATGTATGTATGTATGTTTATCTGCCTGCCTGCCTCTCTTCTCTTCATCCTGCGCCCAATGTCTATATTCATCTGTGTGTGTGTGTGTGTGTGTGTGTGTGTGTGTGTATGTGTGTGTGTGTGTGTGCTTGCTCGCTCGCTTGCACGTGTGTAGGTGTATGAACCCTTGCATGCATAATTTATGTGAGTGTGTATGTATGTATGTATGTATGCATGTATGTATGTATGTATCTATGTATGTATGTATGTCCGCATGTACGAGCAGAGTGAGTTCACATGTGTAATATCTTGGTGACAGTAAATCGGGTCTGGGACAAAAGACAGTCAGAGTGTCCAGCTCCCTCAGCTGATAAATGGACGCGGGGCGACTTACACAGGTCCGATAAAGTCTCGTAAATATGTCACTGGGGATGTCGCCTGGCATCTTCTCCCCCTGAATGGATTAACTCTGGCGCAACGGGGCTTAGCCAATCAGGAAAGGAGGAAGTTTTGTCTGACCGACCCACTTTCAGCTCACATCGGTGTGATGAACCCGCATGTGTTCAGATTCTCGGATGTTATTCGCATGAGAAATAAGAAGTGAAAGTTTCGATGCTATGAATTATATTTTGTTTTGTTTTTTACTTTATATTTTACAATTTGCGGTGCTTACTTAAGTTAATTCTACAAGGAGCGGAGCCCTGGTGCCAGTTGCATTGCTTGGTTCTAACTTTTTTGACAGTTACACGTGACTAAATGCCTACGTTGACCGAACTACGCCATTGGTCAGTTCTATACTTAACACACACTTAGTAGCGGGTTACGACCATACTAGGCTCTTCCGTCCGAGCAATGCAACTGGCTCCTGGGCCATCTGGCAGAACCCAAATAGAGTGATCATTGAATATATATAGATAGATAGATAGATGGATAACGCGCGCGCGCACACACACACACACACACACTGTCACAGCTGTCCTCCACGCACTCCCCTCCCCCGCCCCCCGTCCCCTCGACCCCTCCCTCCCCTCTCGATACCCCTCCCCCGATTCCCCCCTTCCCCCCCGACAAAATTGAACAATGACGCTATTCCTTTCACCGTTAACAAGTGTGGTAAATGGAGAGAGGAACAGCGTAACTGCACAGCTCAGTTCGCTGAGCACCGAGCTGACGTACGGAAGATCGAATTCCAATCAGGGGGAAATAACCGAAATGAAATTCTGGCTGGTCATCTCAACGCGGTGTCTTCCTGGTGGTGTCATTGTTGTGTTCCATGTGCATGCTCCTCCAAACTCACACCACATAACCTAGGTTTGTCAGGCCCGCTACTGTAACGAAGGAGTTTGTGTGGAAAATCCCATTGATGTTGGTCAAAACCCAGCAAGCCGCGACGGGCCGTGATTGGCTGCTAATGGTCTGCACACACACACACACACACACACACACACACACACACACACACAATCACGCAAGCACGCGCGCGCGCTCACACACACACACACACACACACACACACACACACACACACACACACACAACCTCTGTACAATCTGAACCACATCATCATCATCATGGTCTTTGATTGTAAAATCAGTCGCAAAGGGATCGGATTTCCGAGTATCAAATTCCGTCCCGTCCCTACCCTCACCCCCCACTACCCGACCTGCTCCCGCCCCCCCCCCACCCCCCCTCCACAACCACCACCACCACTCCCCCTTCCCAAACCTCCCAAGCCCCATGTCCCTAGTATAGTATAACCGTCCCGTCTTCAAGCCAAACGGTTCTGGCGGTGTGAGGTTACAGGCCCGGGAGATGCGACACGTGCAGGGTTGAGGCGGGTGCCGGTGGCGCGGACAGACAGCATCAGGGATTGGGGGGGGGGGGGGGGGGGGATGGGAGTCAGGGGGTGGAGGGTGTATGTGTGTGGGGGGGGGGGGGAGAGGGGGAAGAGAAAGGAGGTCAGCAGAGCGTACTGATGACGGACTGGACAGGTCACGTCCGCCTCCCTCCCTGTCCGTTGGGGGTGGGGGGAGGGGGGGAGTCGATGGGGGAGGGGCGAGGGAGGGGGTGGGGGGGGGGGGGTGAGGGGTGGTCCCGTCAGTGCCTGTTGTCATCCCTTACCCCCACCCCCCCCCCCCCCCCAGACCCCCTCATCCCATACACACCACACACGCCCACCCTGCGTCACCACGTGTATAAGGGGCTAGGGTTTCTGTGTCTTTTCCGGTTCTCGTCTTCTTCGTCTTCTTCTTCGTCCTCTTCGTTCGTTCGTTCGTTCGTTCGAATTCCACGTTCACTTTTGTATGCACGAGAGTTTACCACCACCCTCCCCACCCCCCACCCCGCAATGTTGGCAGTTCATACTCCGTCTTCGGTGACGGGGAGGGGGGGGTGAGGGGGGGGGAGAGTGGGAGGGAGGGTGCATAACGGGTATTGGCTTGTTTTCATAACCCACCGAACGCTGACATGGATGGATTACTGAGATCTTTAACGTGCGTATTTGAACTTATGTTTGCGTATGCACACGAAGGGGGTTCAGACCTGGGAGATGGGAAAAATCTCCACCCTTTACCCACCAGGCGTCGTGACCAGGATTCGAACCCGGGACCCTCAGATTGACAGTCCAACGCTTTAACCACCACTCGGCTGTTGCGTCTGTCTTCGGGTTCTTGCAAAGACGTTGAATTGATTCATTTTTGTAGCCACCCCCCCCCCCCCCATCCCCTCCAATACCCCCCCCCCCCATCCCCTTGACCCCTCCCTATTCCCCCAGCCCCCACCACACACCACCAACCTCCGATCCACTCCCCGCCCCTCCCCACCACCCCCCCACCTCATCTTCCTCTTTCCTACCCTTGTCCTGAGTGACTGTCCTGAGGTTGTGACAAAACTGTTGCACACATTCTGTTGGACATTGTACAATAATTTATAAGTGTGGAGTCCACGTAGGAGTGTGTGTGTATCATCTGTTTAATGATAGCTGACGGTGATTAACACAAAGAGGGGTGTTGGGGAGAGGGGAGAGGGGAGGGGGGGAGAGGAGTCTTACCTTTCTATCCTCCACCTGGTATTTTGAAATGGAATGGAACCTGAATGGGGAAACTCAATGTTTTCCTTGAATTCGACATGGAAATCCTGCATTGTGTTGGTTCTTCCCCCTCTGTCTGTCTCTGTCTCTCTGTCAGTCTGTTGATCTCTGTCTCTGTCTTTCTCTGTCTCTCTGTCTGTCTGTCTGTCTGTCTGTCACTCTTTCTGTTTGTCAGTCTGTTCATCTCTGTCGCTGTCTTTCTCTGTCTCTCTGTCTTTCTGTCTCTTTCTGTTTGTCAGTCTGTTGATCTCTGTCTCTGTCTTTCTCTGTATCTCTGTCTGTCTGTCTGTCTGTCTTTCTGTTTGTCAGTCTGTTCATCTCTGTCGCTGTCTTTCTCTGTCTCTCTGTCTTTCTGTTTGTCAGTCTGTTGATCTCTGTCTCTGTCTTTCTCTGTCTCTCTGTCTGTCTGTCTGTCTGTCTGTCTTTCTGTTTGTCAGTCTGTTCATCTCTCTCGCTGTCTTTCTCTGTCTCTCTGTCTGCCTGTCTTTCTGTTTGTCAGTCTGTTCGTCTCTGTCTCTGTCTTTCTCTGTCTCTCTGTCTTTCTGTCTGTCTGTCTCTTTCTGTTTGTCAGTCTGTTCATCTCTGTCGCTGTCTGTCTCCCTCGCTCTCTCCCTCTCGGACTTTTCAGTCTCCATCCAAATGCTTGTAACAATGAAAAATAAAATAACTATGGATAAAAAAAATTTTTTAAATGATAAAAATGAAACTACATGAAACAAAATAAAATAAAACAAAATAAAATTAAATAAAATGAAGCAGATTAACACAGAGGTGGACTGAACGGCGGAGAGAGAGAGAGAGAGAAAGGGAGAGAGAGAGAGAGAGAGGAGCTCTCTCCGAAGATGTGGCACTGTCTTACAAAGGGCGACCGGCAAGTCTTTCCAACTGTCCCCACAGAACAGCCAAGATCAAAGGGCAATAATCGGGGACGAAGTGGCGTGGAAGCCGAGGAAAAGCGAGGGGAGGAGAGGAGGAGGTGGGGGGGGGGGGGGGGGGGGGGGGGGGGGGGGGGGGGGGGGGAGGCTGAGCGAGTAAGGGTAAGGAGTGAGGAGAAAGAGAGAGAGAGAGAGAGAGAGAGAGAGATTGAAATGGGATCTAACCACATGGAAAATGAAATTGGAAGTGCGACAATGGCGGCACTGTGTGTGTATTCCCCCCCCCCCCCCCCCCGCGCCCCCCCTCCCCCCTCTCCCGTCCCCGCTCCCCCCACACCGCCCCCCCCCACCCTTCCCCGCTCCCCCCACACCCCCCTTCACCCCACCTGTGTCATCACAGGGGCAGGCAGAAGCGATTGGTTTGTTCTCGTGTTAATACAACGTTACAGTGGAGTGTCTAGCGGAATGGGGAAAGTACAGAATATAAAATGGAATATAGAACAGTGATCATTATAGTGTGATTATTATCATCGTCGCTGGGCGGCATACAGCTGACATGTAAGAGAGAGAGAGAGAGGGAGAGAGATGGGGAGATGGGGAGGGAGAGAGAGAGAGAGATGGGGGAGGAAGAGAGAGAGAGAGAGAGAGAGAGAGAGAGAGAGAGAGAAACAGACACAACGAGAGACAGAGAGGGAGTGGAAGCGAGACAGAGAGTGAGAAAGAGAGAGACAGAGACAGAGAGAGACTGAACAAATAATCAGAACAACTCCACCCACCACCCCACCACACCACCCACACCACGATACAGCCGGGTCCACTACGGTCCCCAACAACGTCCCCGGCCCACCTCCTCCCTGCCCCCTCCCCCATACCATCCCCCCCTTCACCCCACCTGTTCCATCCCTGGGGAAACAGTGACAACGTGGATATTGTTCTGTGTTATTCAACGTTATGTGGGTGTCAACGGAATCGTGGTCAAGTACAAATATAAATGGTATTACAGGGAATTACTAGGGATTATCAGTCGCACGAGCCGGCGAAATATAGCTGACAATTTAAGAGCTAAAAGAGGAGTATCCGAGATGGAGATGTAGAGAAGAGAGGGTTATTTTTGGTAAGAGTAGAGAATGAAGAGAGATAGAGGGGAGAGAGAAACAGACACAGAGAGAAATGAGATGGTAATGCGAAAAGAGTGATAAAAAGAGACAAAAGAGAGAACAGAACAAGAAAAACACAGAACACAAAGAGAGACACAGAGAGACCACAACAGGTGAACCTGATCGTCTCACAAGTCTCAGTAACAACCCCTTAACTCACTCAGTACGGCCAGTCCTCTCTTCTCCTCTACACAGACCCCTCGGATGTCTAGTGGGTGTCTGAATGACCCAACCTTTAGCTTCCGTCGTCAGAATTGTGGTATTCTTTGTCAACATTCACGTCTTCAGTATAAGAGCCTTTCGCTTGCAATATTTTGATGATGGTAGTTGGGGTGAAACGCTGTTAACGTCGTCTCTTTCGCCGTTCGTATGGAGAGAGTTAAAGAAATAAGACATAAGACACGAACAAAAATCTAATACAAGAACAAGACTAACAACAACAACAACAACAACAAACAACAACAACAGATACAAGAGCGCAGGAGTGTAAACTAACATGGTCGGTCAAGAACTAGTTCACACAGTGACCATCCTCCTCCTCTGTCCATCCCTCTCGGCCCATACCATGCCCCCATCACCCCACCCCCACCCCACCCCACCCCTTGCTGTGGAAACTGTTGGCATCACATCACGTCAGAAACCAGCCTGGGGTCGTATTCATGGGGTGGGTGGGTGTAAACGGACACGTCCGTGTTGTCCAAGACAATCCATCGAAAGTTGGTATTCATGGCGGAAGACTTTGGCGAAGTCCGAGTCTGCACGCAGACTAAAACGGCTGAAATATTTAGTCCAGCGATTTCCGCCTAACTAGACTTCACTCCGTACGCTCAGACTTTGTTAATAAAGACAAACGGCGCGTTTATTTTTGATAAGTACTTCAGTCAACTAGAATGCACCACCTAGAGGTGTGTAATGATGATGATGATGATGAGAATAATAATAATAATAATAATAATAATAATAATAATAATAATAATAATAATAATAATAATAATAATAAAATTGATAAAAGTAATATTGATATTAATAATAATGACAATAATGATGATAATAATAATAATACTAATAGTTTATTTCTATTGTATCTTTCATTAAAATACACAAAAAGAAACATGATACATAAAAATTATAATCATACACACACACACACACACACACACACACACACACACACACTAGTGCTTCAAAACATAACCACCACGTGTATGCCGCATGATCGCACGTGTTATTAGTGATGCCCTCTGGACACAACAAACCAATGACCTCCAGGCCGAACAAACCAAGCGTAAACTTCAATCCGTTCAGCAGCTGAAGAGCATGCGCATTTGGGAACTTATTCGGGAAAATCCTTTTCTAAATAAAAACGAAGGCGTTGCCAAGAACAAATTGTGAGAAGTCCATTGTCAGACCATCACGCCCGCCCCATGAATACCGACTTTGCTGTGGCGAAAGTTTTGACGTTCAAAGTCCAGACGTTTTGCTTTACGCACGACGTTCGCAAGTCAGCCCCTGACACGGGTTTTGCAATACGGCTGACTTGTCCAGCCGAAGGCTGAAGGCATCATCAGACTTCTTCCCCATCTGTCTTCAGTTTAAGAGATTAAGAAGCGCGTGGAAAAGAACACACAACGAAGAGAGGGTCGTCCATAGTTTTAAAAAAATTATTAAAAAAAAAAAATCTAAACGCAATGAATTGTAAGGACAGAAGAAGAAAGTGGGCGCTGAAACTGTCGTCTCGTTCGTCATTTATCAGATGGATTCCCCCGTCTCCTCGACGAAGGCGGCTGCAGTACGTCGCAGGTCCTCCAGTCCTCCAGTAGATCTTCCGGGCCGCTGGGATTGGGTCGGGCCAGGTTTTCTATCGGGGCGCTTGGTGGAGCGGGCAGCACTGCAAGCAGATGTTCTGTTGTCTGGCTGAAGTAAGACGGATCGCTTTTACAGTGGAGAACAGCCCGAATCTATCTCAGCGACATCTGCCTCTGTGACAGTCT
>NC_134881.1:30906388-30911388 GCF_041734735.1 Babylonia areolata
TGTTGTTGTTGTTATCTATATTATTATTATTATCATTGTTGTTGTTGTCGTCGTCATCATCATCATCATCGTCGTCGTCGTCGTCATCATCATCATTTATTATTATTATTATTAAATTTATTTATTATATATTTTTTGTTATTATCATTGCCATTATCATCACCATCATCATCATCAAAAAGTGAAATTATATAGCTCCTAATCCCCAAACAGAGCTCAAGGCGCTTTGCAAAGTACATACATACACACACACACACACACACACACACACACATATATATATATATATATATATATATATATATATATATATATATATATATATATATATATATAAATCCAAACGTGCACAGGAATTGTTCCACGGTTCAACACTTCGTTACAAGTGATGAAAAAAAAAAAGACGAAAAAAAAAGGCAACAGCTACATCATAAAGTCAGCCGCGCTCAGAATATCTCTCTAACTTTAGACTCTCTCTCTGTCCTTTTGACTTTCTGTCTCTCCCGACTGTTACCTTTGTCCAGAGTTGTCTGTTCTTGTCTCTCTCCCCCCCCCCCCTCTCTCTAGTTTTGTGTGTGTCATTTTTTGAAAAAAAAAAATCAATAAAAAGAAAATTCAATAACTGTGTGTGTGTGTGTGTGTGTGTGTGTGTGTGTGTGTGTGTGTGTGTGTGTGTGTTTTCATAGATCTGTGCAATCAACAACCATCTACCTGAAGATCTAGTCATCAGCCCCATCCATACGTAATATGCAGCTTCTGTTCAAACGTGTGTGTGTGTGTGTCTGTGTGTGTGTGTGTGTGTGTGTGTGTGTGTGTGTGTGTGTGCGAGTTTTTTTATATATTGATATGCACTTGTATGTATCCTAATTTGAACTGCATCTGTGTTTGTGTATGATTTTTTTTATTTATGTTCGTATCTTGTTATGTACTATCTCCCCCAATATTCCTTGTGACCCCGGTACACTTGGTAATAAAGACATATTCCATTCTATTCTATTCTATTCTGTCTTAGTGGATGGTGACGGTGATGGTTTTGATTGATATGGATATTTATATAGCGCCTATCCTCAGCCGGAGACCAAGCTCTATGCGCTTTACACACAGAGTCATTTACACAACAAGCTGCCTACCTGGGTAGAGCCGACTGACGGCTGCCATTGGGCGCTCATCATTCGTTTCCTGTGTCATTCAATCAGATTTCAGGCACACACACCTACACACTGAGACAAACATGTAACATTTAACATTTTACGTGCATGAACGTTTTGTTTATTTACCCCGCCATGTAGGCAGCCATACTCCGTTTTCCAGGGTGTGCATGCTGGGGTATGTTCTTGTTTCCATAACCCACCGAACGCTGACATGGATTACAGGATCTTTAACGTGCGTATTTGATCTTCTGCGTGCGTATACAGACACGAAAGGGGGTTAGGCACTAGCAGGTCTGCACATATGTTGACCAGGGAGATCGGAAAAATCTCCACCCTCTACCCACCAGGCGCCACTATGGTGACAGTGACACAGCTGTTGCCTTGATGGATAAACAGCGGCCATCACGTTGGCTTGTACAGGTTCTGGGTCTGGGTCACTACTGAGATGTACGTATTTAACCCTTTGGCCGCCAAGCTCGCATTTATGCACAGCGTGGTAGAGGACCCATGTATTTGAAAGGTGACCATTCATTAGTCTGTTATCCATACACCTACTGCTCCTAATGTTCAGTGGTAGGATTGGCCATATTTTTTTTTTTTATACATCGCAGGGGGAATCCCCAGCTAATCTTAGCCACTGTCTTTTCTGTGTTTATCACTCACTCACTCATTCCCTTGACCGCTGGGGTCGTTGGGGGGACATGAGGAAGATGTCATAGCTCGCCACGCCGTTCTGTTGGCAGCTGTCGTGAGGAGATCTGGCATCGTCATTTTGGTCCATTCCTTGACGTTGTCAGACCAGCTCTTTCTCTGCCGCCCCTGTCTGCGCCCTCCCTCTACAGTCCCTTGCAGGATGGTTTTATAGAGGTTGTTATGTCGTATGACATGACCAAACCATGCCATCTTCCGTCGTTTGACAGTCGTCAGCAGTGGTTCTTGGGGCCCAACAAAGTTGCTGACCAGGTTCCGCACATAGTCATTGGTCTTGTGTTCCTTGTTTATAGCACAAGGGAATTTTGTACTCTAAATTGACTGGCGGTGAAAGGGTTAAGTAGAATACAGGTCAATGGTCTGGGCTTTATTCTTCCAGTTGACTGCTTCACAGCCCGCTGTTCATCAACTTTATCTGTTGTTTTTTTTTTTACTTACCCGGCCGGGCATGTAGTGTCACCGCGCGGCGGCGCACACGTGTGTGTGTGTGTGTGTGTGTGTGTGTGTGTGTGTGTGTGTGTGTGTGTGTGTGTGTGTGTTTCCTTTTTTTTTTTTTTTTTTGACGATCGAAAGATGTATTCTTTCTGCATGTTGATTTGTCCCATTGTATCCCCCATACCCCTGTGTGTACGGGTTGGTGGCCTTCACAATTAAACCTGTGTCAGTGTTAGTGTCAGTGTCATTCTCTCTCTCTCTCCCTTTCACCACCTCCCCTTCTCTCTATATATATGGAGGGCTGGATATAATAATAATAATAATAATAATAATAATAATAATAATAATAATAATAAAGCAGCTGTGCTTACTCCACTACCCTCGTGAAATAAAAATTCGTTTCGTTTCGTCGTTTCGTTTCTCTCTCTCTCTCTCTCTCTCTCATTCTGCACCTCTCTCTCTCTCTCTCTCTCTCATTCTGCACCGCTCTCTCTCTCTCTCTATCATGTGTCTATTTCTCCCTCTCTTTCTCACTTTCTATGTCTGTCTGTCTTCCGGCCTGTCTGTCTGTCTGTCTGTCTGTCTGTTTGCTTGTCTGAACCCCCCACCCCACCCCAACTCCAAACCCCCCGCTCCACTCACCGTCTTTATTCGCGTCGTCTGTTTCTGTATCTGTGTTTCAGTCAATCTATGTCTTTTTCTGTTCTCTACATTATTTTCTAGGTAGGTGGGGTGGGGTGGGGTGGGGGGGTCTTTCTTGTAAAAAATTTAAAAAAATAAAAAAGCGGGGGGCGGGGGGAGGGAGTTGTTACATACGTTTGTTAGTTCGCTGTATTTGATTTGTAACATCTGACAATGCGGCTGTAAAAGGCTAGTGACAGTGAAAGATTTGCATCACTTCTCTTGTGTCTCTATCTTTGTCTGTCTGTTTGTCTCCCTTTTTTTTTATCTCTTCACCTCCCCCCCCCCCCCCCAATATATTATAAACATATCTTATGTTTTCATATACATATAAAATATACGTATACATGTGTTGGAGGGGCAGCCACACCCAAACTGTATCAATCAACCACTGACAGCGCAACCTTCATAGTCTTCCGCAACCAACGGAGGCTTATCCTGTATTTACCTCTATACACATGCTACGAACGACTCAGACCGACACAGACAGACAGACAGGCAGGGACAGAGAGAGAGAGTGATGGCCTAGAGGTAACGCGTCCGCCTAGGAAGCGAGAGAATCTGAGCGCGCTGGTTCGAATCACGGTTCAGCCGCCGATATTTTCTCCCCCTCCACTAGACCTTGAGTGGTGGTCTGGACGCTAGTCATTCGGATGAGACGATAAACCGAGGTCCCGTGTACAGCATGCACTTAGCGTAAAAGAACCCACGGCAACAAAAGGGTTGTTCCTGGCAAAATTCTGTAGAAAAATCCACTTCGGTAGAAAAAACAAATAAAACTGCACGCAGGAAAAACTACAAAAAAAATGGGTGGCGCTGTAGTGTAGCGACGCGCTCTCCCTGGGGAGAGCAGCCCGAATTTCACACAGGGAAATCTGTTGTGATAAAAAGAGAAATACAAATACAAATACAAACCCTGCATCGTTCTCATAATTGCGTGGACCTCGTGTTCAACAAACCACTCAGGAAGCGAACCTCAAGCAAACAAACCTAACAACGCTGACAAAAAACCTTCCGAGACAAAAGCAACATCACCTGATAAACGCGCCCTTACGGTTCACCACCATTATTAAAAGTGTCAACTTGCTCTTCTCCCCCCCCCCCCCCCCACCCCTTCAGCACCCTCCCTCCTCACTTCCTCCTTACACACACACACACACACACACACACACAAGCTTCAGTCTTCTTCCGTCGCTGGGGACACTTGAATGCAGGCTGTTTGGCACTGGCCTGAAACGTCGAACAAACTGTAGTTGTGATCGACCAGGATTGTCCAAGCGTTGGCCTTCCCCCTCCCCTACCTCCGTCCCCCGGGCGACCTGAGCTCCTGGGCCCCGGTAATTAGCAGAGATGAGACACCCATAGTGTTCACTGACTGGCTCTGTCGTCCTGCACAGGGCCTGTCACATCAATGGCTTAAGATTTCATTTCCAAACTGACCCCCCATTCCCTCCTCCTACTCCTGAAAGTGAAAGACAGTTGACTTTGAACACTATAAACCGTCGTTTAGCTTCCGTTAGCTCTTCAGGGAGCTTCTTACTTCCATCTCCGACCCCCCACGCCCCCACCCTCACCGCACCCCACCTCCCACACACATACGCCCCCTTCAGTGTGTGTACACAACTACATGGGAAATGCGGTGGTTACTTCATCTCCCCGATGTTCGGGGTGGAGATGGTACAATGCGGTGTTTGCACGCGCTAACTGTCGGGAGTCGCGGGGCTAGTGACAGGATAAGAGCATTGTCAGTCTTAATTCCCTTCCTTCCCCCCACCCCCCCCCCCCACCCCACCCTACCCCCTCACCCTTCCCACCCCTGGCTTGTCACCGTCGTTGGTTTGGGGGTGGGGGGTGGGGGTGGGGGTGGGGGTGGGGGGGGGTAGTCTTAGTGTATGTATGTGGCCCAGCGTTCTCCTAATTCTTTTCACTGGAACTGCTTCTAGCTGGGTGCGAGAGGGGAAGAAGGGGATCGAACCTGACCCCTTGACTGAACGGAGTAAGCTGTGGTGGAAGTGGGTAATC
>NC_134881.1:30916388-30928888 GCF_041734735.1 Babylonia areolata
TGTGTGAAATTCGGGCTGCTCTCCCCAGGGAGAGCGCGTCACTACACTACAGCGCAACCCTTTTTTTTTTTTTTGTATTTTTTCCTGCGTGCAGTTTTATTTGTTTTTTCTATCGAAGTGGATTTTTCTACAGAATTTTGCCAGGAACAACCCTTTTGTTGCCGTGGGTTCTTTTACGTGCGCTAAGTGTATGCTGCACACGGGACCTCGGTTTATCGTCTCATCCGAATGATTAGCGTCCAGACCACCACTCAAGGTCTAGTGGAGGGGGAGAAAATATCGGCTGCTGAGCCGTGATTCGAACCAGCGCGCTCAGATTCTCTCGCTTCCTAGGCGGACGCGTTACCTCTAGGCCATCACTCCACTCCATTATTGAAATACACATTATGTTGAAATACACATTTTCCAACTGCATATAAATGACAGTAATTGCAGACATTGTTTCCTTTTTTTTTTTTTTTTTTTTTTGAGCAGCCGTGGAGATTAATATATCTAAAGAATTTACAATGAATATAAACATCATCATTTTTAAGATTCGTTATTCACAACAGAAAGCAGAAAAAGGGTAAGAAAAACAAGAAGTCAATGAATACGACAAAGAAGAGAGAGGGGGGGAAAAGAAGAAAAAAAAAGAAGAAAAAGATATACATGGAGAGGGAATTAATTTAGAAAGATAAGCGTCTTAAATCAACCATTCTGCCACCTGGCTGACAATACACAGCACAGCACAGCAGGGGAAAAGACACACACACCCCTCCCCTCCCCCCCGCACTCCCTCCGCCCTCCCTTCCTCTCCGTCCTGTTCTGACACTGCCCTGGTCATCACCAGGTGCCGGAAAAAAGTTGGGGTCAGCCGCCACAGTACAGTCACAGACAGCTAGCACTCCGGCCAATCTGCTGCCAAGTCACACACCCCCCCCTCCCCCCCGCCACCCCCACTCCCCCCCCCCCCCCACACACACACACACCCTCCCTCCCTCAGCTAGTGGTCTGGACAGGGGTGCCATGCCACTACACACACACACACACACACACACACACACACACACAGAACAGTACCAGACCCCCCACCACACTGCCTGCCCTACCTGTTATTATTATAATTATGCCGTGCCTTGCCTTGTCTGGTAGCAATACTCCGGAAAATGGGTGGTGGGTGGTGGAGGTTGTAGGAGGGGTTCTGTGAGCGCTCACCTGGCTGCCTGACGGACAGATCCTGTCATCAGGGGGACCTGATCCATGTCCAAGTGCTCTTCCGCCCCTCCCCCCCCCCCCCCCCCCCCCCCCCCCCCCCCCCCCCTGTTTTTTTTCTTTCTGCAAAAGAAAGGACTAGAACCTTCTTCTGCTACAGCTACTACTATACTATACGGCGGGTTGTTGTTATCATGGTTATCAGGGGTGATGAGGGGAAAGTCTGCCGCAGACTGCTGCTACCTGTTTAGTTGGTGCGTCAGAGGTCACTTCTTGGCATGGTTAAAGTCTTTTAGGGGGTGGGGGGTGGTGTGGGATGGGGGGTGGGGGTGGGACGTCTTCTGGTCCTAAACACTGCTCTCTCTCTCTCTTTCTCCCCCCCCCTCTCTCTCTCTTCTTCTTCTTCTTCTCTCTCCCTCACTCTGTTCCTCTCTGTCTCTGTCTTTGTATATGTCTGTCTCTGTCTCTGACTCTGTCTCTGTCTCTGCCTCTGACTGTCTCTGTCTCTGTTTCTCTCCCTGTGTGTGTCTCTCTCTGTCTGTCTCTGTCTCTCCACTCCCTCTTTCTCTGCGCCCTCCCTCCCTCCCCCCTTCTCTCTCTCTCTCTCTTTCTTCTTCTTCTTCTCTGTTCCTCACTCTGTTCCTCTCTGTCTCTGTCTTTGAATCTGTCTGTATCTGTCTCTTTCTCTGTCTGTCTCTGACTTTATCTGTCTCTATCTATCTCTGTGTGTGTGTCTCTCTCTGTCTGTGTCTCTACTCTCTCTCTCTCTCTGTGTCACCGGTCCAAAACATGTTCTCTTACACTGTTTCTCTCTATCACGTGCGCAGTAGATTCCTGAGCTTTACTCTCAATCTTCAGTCAAGCAATCGATAAATCAGTCAGTCAATAATCGATCAGTCCGTCACCCACTCACCCTATCATCAGTATAATAAAGAAATATAAAAAGGGAAGAAATAAACTTATTACACATATGATTTGTTAGAAACACAATGTATGTATGTACGTAAGTACGTATCATCTATCAATCTCTGTATCTCTGTTTTGTCTATTCATCTGAAAGACAGAGAGTCTGCAAGTCAGAAGATAAATAAGAATGGAAGACGGACAAACTGGAGAAAAAAAAACCAACAACCCAAAAAACCGAAAGTAAAAGGACTCCCCCCTCCCATCCCCCAACTGCCCACTGACAAACAAACCAAACAAAAAGTACAGGGTCAGCCCGACATTATCACCTACACCCACATATCACTTCCTGAACACACACACACACACACACACATGCACACACATGCACGCACGCACGCTGACAGACGCACAGACACAGACAGACAGACACACACACACACACACACACGAGCGCTCACACAGACACACAGACACAGACACACACACACACACACACACACACACACATATACGAGAGAAACAGACAGACAGACAGAGACAGAGAAAGACACAGAGAGAGACAAACAGACAGACAGACACAGACAGAGACACAGACAGATACAGAGATACAGAGAGACAGACACACAGACACACAGAGACACAGAGACAGGGAGACAGAGAGATAGAAGGAACACCACTTGTTATCAGAGAAGGGGGTGGGGGGGGGCCTCCCACCCTGACATCCACTACACCCTTCCACACACCATTGCTGACGGCTTCTCCACAACTACACAGTCCAGTCCGCTGCCAACAGAGGCCGGGAGAGTGAGAGGGGGGGGGTGGGGGAGAGGGGCAAGAGGAGGTGAGGGGGGGGGGGGGGTTGGGGGGGTCCACGGACATTGATGGGATTGGGGGCACCCCACGGGGACCTTTGGAGGTAACAGGGGTGGTGGGTGGAGGGTGGAGGGGGTCGGGGTGGTGTGGGGTGGGGGGTGGGGTGGCGGAAGAAGAAGATCAAGGGGGAAAGTCAGAGCGCAGACTGGCATTGATATGACTTTGACTGAGTCGTCACTGTTAGTATGGGGAAAGGTTTTTTTTTGTTTGTTGTGGTAGGGAGAGAGAGGGGAGACAGGGTTGGGGCGGCGGGGGGTGGGGGGGGGGGAGAAGGGGTGGATTAGGGGAATTGGGGGTAGGGGGCAGAGGGGGTATTAGGGTTTGGGGAGGGAGGGGAAGGGATTCCTTTTTCTTTCGATCTGTCTGTTGCAGTTTCTGTCTGGTTGTCACACACACACACACACACACACACACACACACACACACACACACACACACACACACACACGCGCGCGTGCACACACACACACACACGCGCGCGCGCGCGCGCACGCACATATGCACACATACACACACACACACACACACACACACACACACACATAAACACACGCACACACACACATACACACACTTATACACATATACACACACACACGCACGCACACACGCACGCACGCACGCACGCATATGTATAGGTAGATAGATAGACAGACACACAGAAAGAAACAGAGACAGACAGACAGACAGACAGAGACAGAGCAGAACAAAACTAAAGACTCACGGCATCACCAAACTGACGTCATAACCCCTGGAAACAACACCCAAGCCCGGCCTGACATACGGTGACTGGAGACCTACCCCATGACACCAGACATTGATCATCATACATACCTTGACTGGAGACCTACCCATGACACCAGACATTGATCCTCATACATACCTTGACTGGAGACCTTTCTCATGACACCAGACATTGATCATCATACACACCTTGACTGGAGACCTACCCATGACACCAGACATTGATCCTCATACATACCTTGACTGGAGACCTACCCCATGACACCAGACATTGATCATCATACATACCTTGACTGGAGACCTACCCATGACACCAGACATTGATCCTCATACATACCTTGACTGGAGACCTTTCTCATGACACCAGACATTGATCATCATACACACCTTGACTGCAGACCTTCCTCATGACACCAGACATTGATCATCATACACACCTTGACTGCAGACCTACCCCATGACACCAGACATTGATCATCATACATACCTATACTACAGACTTACCCCATGACACCAGACAATGATCATCATACATACCTATACTACAGACTTACCCCATGACACCAGACAATGATCATCATACATACCTATACTACAGACTTACCCCATGACACCAGACAATGATCATCATACATACCTATACTACAGACTTACCCCATGACACCAGACATTGATCCTCATACATAGCGAGACTGCAGACGTACCCCATGACACCAGACATTGATCCTCATACACACCTTGACTGCAGACCTACCCCATGACACCAGACATTGATCCTCATACACACCTTGACTGGAGACCTACCCCATGACACCAGACATTGATCATCATACACACCTTGACTGCAGACTTACCCCATGACACCAGACATTGATCATCATACATACCTTGACTGGAGACCTACCCCATGACACCAGACATTGATCATCATACATACCTTGACTGGAGACTTACCCCATGACACCAGACATTGATCATCATACATACGTTGACTGCAGACCTACCCCATGACACCAGACATTGATCATCATACATACCTATACTACAGACTTACCCCATGACACCAGACATTGATCATCATACATACCTGTACTACAGACTTACCCCATGACATCAGACATTGATCATCATACATACCTTGACTGGAGACCTTTCTCATGACACCAGACATTGATCATCATACATACCTTGACTGGAGACCTTCCTCATGACACCAGACATTGATCATCATACATACCTTGACTGGAGACCTTCCTCATGACACCAGACATTGATCATCATACATACCTTGACTGGAGACCTACCCCATGACACCAGACATTGATCCTCATACATACCTTGACTGGAGACCTACCCCATGACACCAGACATTGATCCTCATACACACCTTGACTGGAGACCTACCCCATGACACCAGACATTGATCCTCATACATACCTTGACTGGAGACCTACCCCATGACACCAGACATTGATCCTCATACATACCTTGACTGCAGACCTACCCCATGACAGCAGACATTGATCATCATACATACCTTGACTGCAGACTTACCTTATGACACCAGACATTGATCCTCATACATACCTTGACTGCAGACCGTCCTCATGACACCAGACATTGATCATCATAGATACCTTGACTACAGACCTACCCCATGACACCAGACATTGATCATCATACATACCTTGACTGGAGACTTACCCCATGACACCAGACATTGATCATCATTCATACCTTGACTGGAGACTTTCCTCATGACACCAGACATTGATCATCATACACACCTTAACTGCAGACGTACCCCATGACACCAGACATTGATCATCATACATACTTTGACTGCAGACTTACCCCATGACACCAGACAATGATCATCATACACACCTTGACTGCAGACCTACCCCATGACACCAGACATTGATCATCATACACAGGGAGACTGGAGACACTCAGGGCAACGCTCACCCCCACCCCCACCCCACCCCCACCCCCCTTCCCCTGTCACTTCACCCGACACAACACCACCTCCAGTGTCTCATTAGTCTGTGTCTGCGCCAACGTCTTGGTCAATGCCTAAACCTCCTCCTCCTCCTCCTCCTCCTCCTCCTCCTACTCCTTCTCCTCCTCTTCCCACTCTTCAGCCCCCGCTGTCCTCAGCATGCTTTCTTATCTCCCCTGTCTTGTAGACTCTTCTGTCTGTCAGTCAGCCAATCGGGAACAGAGTAAAAGGGAGGGTGGTGTGTGAGATCTTCAGGTTAATGTCTATTCACTACAAGTGTTATTAGACGGAGCGGAGGTTGGTGTGTGTGTTGTGTGTGTGTGTGTGTGTGTGTGTGTGTGTGTGTGTGTGTGTGTACGACGCGCCAGTAAGTTGGAGGAATAGCTGATGCTTCTTCTGCTATGCTACTACCACTACTGCTGCTGCTGCTACTGCTACTGTTGCTGCTACTACTGCTACTACTACTACTACTACTACTACTGCTTCTACTACTACTACTATTACTACTGCTACTGTTGTTGCTGCTGCTACTAGTACTGTTGCTGCTATTACAACTACTGCTGCTGCTACTATTCATGCTGCTGTTGCTGCTACTATTGCTGCTGCTGCTGCTACTACTACTATTGCTGCTACTACTACTACTGCTGCTGCTGCTACTATTGTTGTTACTGTTGCTGCCGCTGCTACTATTGATGCTGTTGCTGCTGCTATTGCTGCCGCTGCTACTACTATTACTACTACTACTACTACTACTATTGATGCTGCTGCTGCTGCTACTACTATTAATGCTGCTGCTGTTGCTGCTGATCCTATGATACAACTACTATTACTTATACTGCAGCTGCTGCGGTATTTCTACTATTTTAACTGCTGCCACAACATCACTTTACGACTGCTGCAGGTGCTACCGCTACAATGATAAGTACTTGATTGATCAGTATAAGGAATTTCGAAATAATGTGGAATCTATTTGATTCGATTTCTTGTCCCAGTGGCACTTGAAAGTATCCAACAGCACAGCGCACAGTATTTTGTTGCAAGGTATTGCCATAGCCCAACACTCGGCTTATAACACAGATTGACCTAAGTTTACATTTGGGCCAACAGCAAAGTGAGAGCTGTATTATCAATGGTTTGGGAAATCATTTACAGCTTAGTCTTTTGTGAAGGACTATGACTCATAAACTAGGAGGCAAAATTGCACTGGCTCTTAGTGCTGTGGGCCTTGTGGGCTAGTTGTCCTTTGGGAACCATCCCAAAGCCGACTGTCCTAAAACCCTCTTGGCCGAGAGAGTGGGGATGTAACTTGGGCAAGACACTCTCCGCTATAATCAAATTCTAGCCCAAATAGTCGGAACAGCAGTTGCCTCCTCTGCTGTTCTGATGGTCATAGTCGGACACGACTGACTATCATATATTGGTTTTGTTATCTTGACAACTGATGGTTAGAATGCAGCAAGATCGTGGGAATCCTAGAAGCCTGTGTCGCTGTTTTTTTTGTTTGTGTGTGTGTGTGTGTGTGTGTGTGTGTGTACGTGTGTACGTGTGTACGTGTGTTGTTTTGTTTTGTTTCTTTAGCGTGAAATATCACCATATGATCATCTCCAAGGAACATTCTGCAATCAGTAGGAAACAAGGTCATTTGCATTTACCTGTTTTTCAGCCATTTTCCGTCTCTAAATTTCTTTTTTTTTTTCTTTTTTCTTTTTTTTCGAAAATCAAGTAAGGGCCGTCACCAAATACAAATCAGTCGTCGAAATTTGCGATTTGTTGACAATGTGTAGACACAGCTGACTGGTCATTAAAAAAAAAAAAAGAAGAAAAAGAAAAAACCAAAAACAAAAAAACCCAAAAAAACCCCCAGAAAATGGACTGAAGGAAAAAGGCTGAAAAACCGGGTAAATGTTCCTGATTTTTAATTTTTTTAAACTTCTCTTCCAATTGATCTCCAGTCGATTGTGGAATGTTTCTTGTATGCTATCATGATGGGAATTCGCGTTAAACATTGTGCATTACACACCCGGCTCCCGCAGCAGGATTTAAGCGGCGATGTTGGACTGTTTAGACAAGGATCCACATAGCCATCATACCGTGTAAGTACTTCTACAAAGGATCAGGATCTCGCGCACTATGCTGTTTGGACTGATGCAGACCAACTAAAAGTACAGGTACTGCGTTTTGAGCAGAACTGTCTTAACTTGTAAAAAAAAAAATTAAAAAAAAATTACCCCCCCCCCACACACACACACGCACACCTCCCCAAAAGAGCAGTGGCAAACGTGATGGCTTTGGCTTGTGTTCTGACTTTGCCTTTGTTGAGCCGCGTAGTGCTGAGTGTGTAAGAAAAAAAGAAAAAAAAGAAAAAAAAAAAGGGAGGTGGGGGGTGGGGGGGGGGGGGGGGGGGGCTGTACTCATACACTTTCATTTCCATGTGGATTAATAAAGTTGTGTTGCGTTGTGCTTGCCTTGCGTTGTGTTGCGTTGTGTTGTGTTGTGTTGTGTTGCCAGTTCCCGGTGCTGTGTGGCGATTAGTTTTCAACCTCATGTGTTGAGCTTTTTTATTTTTCTTTCTTTTTTTTTCTCTTGTTTTGTTCTTATTTCAGTATTTTTCTTCTCTTGTCTTTTCCTTTTCTTTTTCCCCTTTCGTCTGTATATTTTGTTTATTTCCACAACGATAATTATGAGAGCTGTCTGACTCAAACATACACCACACACCTCCTCCTTCTTTCCCATTAGTACCCCCCCCCCCCCCCCACACCACCCCATTCCCTCACCCCCGGAACAATCTTTGCAGTATCTTCTATGCCTTTCTGTTCCACGTGATATCTTTTATCAGTCGTGAAATCTTTTATCAGTCGCGTGGTATCTTCTATCAGTTTTCTTCTCCCCCCCCCCCTTGTTCTCTTTTCTCCACAGCAACACGCGAGTGGCTCCGTTTAGTTCATTTCCTTCCCAAACTCTCTCCTTTCCCGCCCCCCCCCCCCCTTTGCCCCCCCCCCCCACCACCACCCCCTAACGTCCACCCCACACACCCCCACACCTCCCCACCTCCCTGAGGATCACCACTGAATCACCTGCAGGCGAAAGAAAGCAATCCCCCCCAACGCATCAAAAGACTGACCCACGCTCACAATGACTCTCCCCCTATAACAGCCATTGACCCAGCCCTCCCAGAAGAAGACATCAGATGGAGACGGGGGGTGACACCGCAGTGAAAAGATTAACCCCCCCCCCCCTTTTAAATCTATTTACTGCCCCTACTCCCCCCCTCCCTCCCCCCAACCCCCCCCCCTTCCCCCCCTCCTCTTTTTTTTTCTTTCTTTTTCCACCGGGTACAATCCATCTGTCAAGAGTTACCGTGGCGACGCATCGCGTGGTGGTGGTGGTGGTGGTAGTCAATTAGGGTCCTGGATGACTTATTGAGGCAATATACACCGGGGAGAGGAAGATAAAAAAAAAAAAAAAAAAAAAAAAAAAACGTGGTGGTCATGGCAGGTATGTGGATGGGAAATTAAGGGAACGTGGTATTTTGTCTCCTTCTGCGTCAAAAAAAAAAGAAAAGAAAAAAAAAAAAAAGAGAAACAAAATGCTGACGAATTAGGGGAGGCAACGACGACGGCGACGATGACGACGACGACGACCAAGAAGAAGAAGAAGAGGAAGAGGAAAGTTGTAGTGGTGATGATAGAAATGGGAGCAGAAGAAGGAACAGTGTCGGCGGTAGCGGCAGCAACAGATGACGAGAAAATAGAAAAACAGTGAAGTGACTATTTTTGGTCAAGGTTTTTTTTTGTTTGTTTGCGTGCGTGCGTGCGTGCGTGCGTGCGTGTGTGTGTGTGTGTGTGTGTGTGTGTGTGTGTCTCAGGAACGTACGCACAGTCAAGCGTCCCCCTCCCTCCCTCCCCCATCCCTCCCCTCCCCCCTCTCTCTCTCTCTCTCTCTCTCTCTCTCTATATATATATATATACACGTTTCACCCAGAGCCTTGCAGTCTCAGGAACGTACACACAGTCAAGCATCTCTCCCTCCCTCCCCCATCCCTCCCCCCCTCTCTCTCTCTCTCTATATATATATATCTATCTCTCTCTCTATATATATATATATATATATATGTATATGTATATATATATATATATATATATATATATATATATATATTACAAGTTTAACCCAGAGCCTTGCAGCCTCAGGAATGTATGCACAGTCTATATATATATATATATTTTTTTTTTTTTTATATAGACGCGTGACAGATAGATAAAGAGAGAGACAGAGAAAGAGACAGAGACAGAGAGAGGGTGTACAAAGTAGTGTGAAAAATTGGGTTGGGTTTTGATATTCACCATCCCCTTTTCTTTCTCCCTTTTTTCCCCTTCCTTCCTTCCTTCCTTCCTTCCTTCCTTAATTACTTCCTTTTTTTTCCCTTTTCTTCCACCATTCCATGTGTCTTTCTTCAAGTTCTTTCTTTCCCTTGTGTTTGTCGCTGGCATGGTACGAAAGAGGAACTGAGCTAAAAAGGTGGGCTGGCAGAAGAGCTATTAATTTTGTCTTGCTGGAACAGTGGACATCATTGTCTGAAAGAGTCAGCCTGCAACACTGACTGCTGCTGGAAGGGACGGAAGTGAATGGATTGTGTTATCGTGGTTTGTTGTAAACAAAAAACAACCCCCCCCCCCCAAAAAAAAAAAAAAAAGAAAAAAAGAAAAAAGAAGAAGAAGAAAACAAAAGAAGAAGAAGAAGAAGAAACAAAGAAAGAAAGAAAAGTCTGAATGTATTCAGAAGAGGATAATGACCACATCTTAGCTGGCTTTGGTGCTGGTGCTGGTGCTGGCGCTGTTGTTATTGTTGTTGTTGCTGTTGACACTTTTCTGTCTTTCTTTCTTTCATTCTCCTTGTTTTTGTTCTTCATATCCGCATCCTTCGTTTTCTTGTTCTCTTTCTTCTTCTTCTTCTTCTTCTTCTTCTTCTTCTTCTTCTTCTTCTTCTTCTTCTTCTTCTTCTTCTCCTTCTGCTTCTTCTTCATCTTCTTCTTCTTTTTCTCCTTCTCCACCTCCTCCTTCTTCTGCTCATCTTTCAGTTGTACGACTGATATACAAGGTTCAACGACTTTGATGCCAGATGACTGATGAACCCTTGATTTAAGTTCCAGTTTATGAGTCAAAGAGTTTGCTTCCTGACTTCCAGCCATTTTCTGCCCCCCCCCCCCATCCCCCTGCCCCTCCGCCCCTCACACACACACACACACACACATTCCCCCCCCCTCCCCACCTCTCTCTTTTTTCTTCTGCAAGTGCTGCATGTCGGGTTTCCCACAGTGATCAGCCATTAAAGTCGTTTGATACCAGATAGTTCCTGCTTTATGTCGCTTCTTGTAACTCAGTATCTCAGTATCAGTAGCTCAAGGAGGCGTCACTGCGTTCGGTCAAATCCATACACGCTACACCACATCTGCAAGGCAGATGCCTGACCAGCAGCGTAACCCAGCGCGCTTGGTCAGGCCTTGAGAAAAAACAAAACAAAATAAAGAAAACAACAACAATAAATAAATAAATAAATAGTAATAATAATAATGGATACTTATATAGCACACTATCCAGAAATCTGCTCTAGGTGCTTTACAAAAACGCTTTTGATAACATAAAACATTATATCTATGTTACATACACACACCAAAATGTGACCACACACACACACACACACACACACACACGCACGCACGCACGCGCACACACACACGCACGCACGCACGCACACACACACACTGCATACATACATTTTAACATACATGTGTATCTAACAGCTACCCTAACACATACGCACACATAGGCAGGCACAAACTTACATAAACACACGCACACACAATACACATTCATATACATGCATGTAGTTGTGGACCTGCCACAATTGAACTTATTGCTGAGGGAAAAGGTGAGTTTTGAGACGAGATTTAAAAGATGCGAGGGAATCAGAATGACGGAGGTTATCAGGGAGCTTGTTCCACGTCTTTGGCGATTGAAAAGAAAACGATCTGTGTCCATAGGTCTTACTTCTGACGTGAGGTATCCTGAGAAGTCGAGTATCAGAGGAAGAACGGAGCTGGCGAGACGGGGTATAGATATGGATGAGTTCAGAAAGATACTTGGGGCCAGATCCGTTGACTGCAGAAAAGGTCAGAGTGGATAGCTTATAGTCTATTCGATCAGAAACAGGCAACCAGTGGAGAGACTGAAGGAGAGGAGAAACATGGTCAAATTTAGAAGCTCTGCAAATGAGTCTGGCAGCGTTATTCTGAATTCGTTGGAGTCTGTCTAACAGGTATTTGGGAAGGCCGGCCAAAAGAGAGTTGCAGTAATCCAATCTTGAGAGAACCAGAGAGCATACAAGTGTCTTGGTTGCATCGGTTGAGAGATAGTGGCAGATAGAGCTGATTCTACGCAGTTCCAAATAGGCAACTTTACAGATATTCGAAATGTGCTGTTGGAAGGAAAGAGACTGGTCCAGGATTACACCAAGACTGCGAACAGAGGGAGAAAGTGAAACAGGTGTGCTATTGATCAGAACAGAGTCAGGAAAGGAAGGATGTTGACGAAACTTCTTTGGACAGGTTATCATCAATTCAGTCTTATCATCATTTAATTGCAGCTTGTTGAGAGTCATCCAGTCCTTTAGGCCAGCAATGCACTCCTGTGTTTGAGTCACCAGTGCATCAAATTCAGCTATAATAAAATAAAATAAAATAAAAAATGACAAAAATAAAATAAAATAAATTTAAAAAATAAAATAA
>NC_134881.1:30933888-30936388 GCF_041734735.1 Babylonia areolata
TTAAAATAGAAAAAAAACAAAAAACAATTGTATCTTGTGTTACATAATGTGTATAAACTATTTATTCAGTGATGGAGAATCTGAATAAACATTCGCATTTGCATTCGCATTCTGTCTCTGTCGGTCTGTCTGTATGCCTGTCTGTCCGTCCGTCTGTCTGTCTGTCTGTCTCTGTCTTTCTCTCTCTCTCTCTGTCTCTCCCTCCTCCCCCTCTCAATGTACAGAACTTTTTCTCATTTAGTGTCACAAATAGACCGCTGAAGAAGTTCCGAAGTCATCTTGAATCTTGCGCATGCGGATCTAACTTTTACTCGAAATTTGTGCAAATGCTCAAAGGCGATCAACATAGACAAAAGCAGCAAACATGTGCTGTCCTCCATTTCTTAAGTTGACAGCCTCCATTGCTACAACCAAACTCTGGTCAATGAAGTGCCATCGTATGCGCACACAAAAAGAACAAAGAATCTATATAGAAATTAAAAATTAAAAAAAAAGAAAAAAAAAAAGAAAAAGAAGTCTGCCGTTACGCACGTTTTGCCTCTTTCGATCGCCTTTGTTGCTCGAAATTTCGCAGAACCAATCAAGTTCGAGAGCACAGATCATGTGACGTGCCTCTATAAGTCATGTGTGACGATATAATTATCACCTTAGCGGATGCGACAGCAGTTGATGATTAACGAAAAGGGACTTAACTCTGATTGTCCGGACATGCGCGTAGGGACTGGAGTGAGAGACTTCCTACCAACTGGTAAACAAACCTTCGGTTCGTCTTCTTCGTCAAGACGTTGATCTGGCTTGCAATGTGATTTAATCTAACATTCAAGTTACGACACATCATGTAAGCACGGAACTCTTCAACGGACAATAAGTATCGATGTTACGTGCGTGCATGTGTTTGTGAGGGTACAGTGCTCTGGTACGCGTGTGTAAGTGTGTAGGAATGTTAGTATGTCCGAACAGAATTCTATGTTAGAAAATAAGAAATATCTTAATGCTTATACAATTTTGTTTTTAGTGCAGTTGATATTCAATGTCAGCGTGTTTGTGTGTGTGTGTGTGTGTGTGTGTGTGTGTGTGTGTGTGTGTGTGAGTGTGTGTGTGCGTGTGTGTGTGTGTGTGTGTTTGTGTGTGTGTGTGTGTGTGTGTGTGTGTGTGTGTGTGTGTGTGTGTGTGTGTGTGTGTGTGTAAGGGATGGACATCTATGTATGCATGTATGTATATTGTATATATATAAATATATATATATATATATATATATATATATATATATGTGTGTGTGTGTGTGTGTGTGTGTGTGTGTGTTCTATGAAATGCATTTTGTTTTAATCTAAACCTTTATTTACTTCATAGCTTTTATAATCTGATTCATCTCTTAAGTGTGCTTTTTCATTCATATGAACACACTGGATGTTTTCCATTGTCAGATAGCGGTTGATGTGGAGTTTTTTTTAAAGTCAACTGGATGATGTAAGGCGCTTTGAGCATCCAGCATTGGTGCTGGATATCGCGCCATAGAAAAACTATGTATTATTATTATTATTATTATTATTATTATCATCATTATTATTATCACTTTGTTTTACACGGGCACCTTAGCTGTGCAAAAACAAAATCCAGCTGTTGTCGTACGGTGTTCGAAGTTCACATCAGCGAATTGAACTGACCCGCAGTGTTAACCCAGCACCCCATGATTATCTTCATCTATCTCTCTCTCTGTGTCTCTGTGCCTATCTGTCTCTCTGCCACTCTGTTACACTGTGCGTCCCCCCCCCCCCCCCCCCCCCCCCGTTCTCTCTCTCCTCTGTCTATTTGTCTGTCTGTCTCTCATTTCAGCTTTGCTTCTTTACTCTCTCCACTCTCGCCCCCCCCCCCCCCCCCCCCCCCCGCACCCCCGCACCCCGTCCCCCTCCCCCCCCCGTCTCTCTCTTTTCCTCTCTTCTCATATGAATTTTCTCACTTTATGCATTCTTGTGCGTTTCTTTTATTATTTTTTTTTTAAATTCTGTACCCCAGGGCTGGGTGAAAAAAAAAAAACATTCTTGGTATTATTGCTTATCTCAATACCTTGGTTCGTTCGTTCGTTCGTTCTCTCTCTATATTCCTGTTTCTCATCCCCTTCCCTTCACCCTCTCTCCATTTCTCTTTCTTGCGCCCTTCCCTTCCCCCCTCTCTCTTTCCCTTCGTCTTTCTTACTTCCCTCCATTCCCTCCCTTCCCTCCCCCACCCCTCTCTTCCGCTCTCTCTCTCTCTCTCTCTCTCTTTCCGTGGTGTCGAATGTCTCCCCATTGCTGACACACTGCACGAATACCCGCACGGCACAAGGTATTGAACAGGCCAATAGACCCGTCATCGATCTCTCCACACCTCCTTCAGAGTGTCGTTGATGATCGATAGCCGTGAAATATTGATCCCCTCCCCGCCCCCCCCCCCTCCCCCCCTTTCTGTGTGTCAGTGAAAGAGGCGTTAAAGAAATATGGCGGTGGAAGGGTGGGAAGGTGGT
>NC_134881.1:30956388-30958888 GCF_041734735.1 Babylonia areolata
GACGAAAGAGACTGAGCGGGGGTGTAAAAAAAAAAAAAAAAAAATGTGCTGACTGTTGCAGTTCTCAAGGTCACACCTCTGCTCTTACACTGACCCTACCCCTCCTCCACACCTATCCAATCCTCCACCACTAACAGGAGAACAAAAAAGAAAGGAAAAAAATAGAAGAGAGAGAGAGGGGGGGTTGTGGGGGGAGGGGAGGGGAGGGAGAGGGGGGGGAGAGGGGCCCAGAGAGAGAGAGAGAGAGACGAGACGGGGAAAGAAAGAGAGAGACAGAGAGGCACATAGTGACAGACAGACAGAGACACGGAGAGAGACACAGATGGAGAGAGAGAGACAGAGACTGCGGGAGAGAGAGGGAGACAGAGAGAGACAGAGAGAAGCAGAGAGAGAGAATGAGGGAGACAGACAGACAGACATACAGACTGAGACAGAGATGGAGAGAGAAAGAGAGACAGACAGAGACACAGAGAGAGAGAGAGAAAGAGGTAGACAGAATTACGGACATTTCTGACCACCACTACCCAAGAGAGAGAGACAGAGAGGCACAGAGACAGACAGAGACAGACAGACTGAGAAAGAGACAGAGATGGAGAGAGAGAGAGAGAGACAGAGACACACAAAGAGAGAGAGGGGGGAGTGGGGGGGGCAGAGAGAAAGAGGGAGAGAGACAGACAGACTTGGAGAGAGAGAGACAGACAGACAGACAGAGAGAAAGAAAGAGAGAGGGAGAGAGAGAGACAGAGAGAGAGAGAAAGAGGTAGACAGAATTACGGACATTTCTGACCACCACTACCCAAGAGAGAGAGACAGAGAGGCACAGAGACAGAGACAGACAGACTGAGAAAGAGACAGAGATGGAGAGAGAGACACGCAGAGAGAGACTGAGACACAGAGAGAGAGAGAGGGAGGAGTGGGGGTGGGGTAGAGAGAAAGAGAGAGACAGACACTTAGAGAGAGAGAGAGAGACAGACAGACAGAGAGAAAGAAAGAGAGAGGGAGAGAGAGAGACAGGGAGACAGAGACAGGGCCAGACAGAGGAAGAGATATAACGAAAGAGAATGAGCTGGGGTGTAAAAAAAAAAAAAAAAAATGTGCTGACTGTTGCAGTTCTCAAGGTCACACCTCTGCTCTTACACTGACCCTACCCCTCCTCCACACAATTCCAATCCTCCACCACTAACAGGAGAACAAAAAAGAAAGGAAAAAAATAGAAGAGAGAGAGAGGGGGGGGAGTGGGGGGAGGGGAGGGGAGAGAGAGGGGGGGAGAGGGGCCCAGAGAGAGAGAGAGAGAGAGAGAGAGAGACGAGAGGGAAAGAAAGAGACAGGGACAGAGAGGCACAGAGAGACAGACAGACAGAGACACGGAGAGAGACATAGATGGAGAGAGAGAAAGAGCGACAGAGACAGAGAGCGCGGGAGAGAGAGAGACAGACAGAGAGAAACAGAGACAGAAAGAGGGAGACAGACAGACAGACATACAGACTGAGACAGAGACAGAGATGGAGAGAGAAAGAGAGAGAGACACAGAGAGAGAGAGAGAAAGAGGTAGACAGAATTACGGACATTTCTGACCACCACTACCCAAGAGAGAGAGAGACAGAGAGGCAGAGAGACAGACAGAGACAGAGAGACTGAGAAAGAGACAGAGATGGAGAGAGAGAGAGACAGAGAGAAAGAGACAGAGACACACAAAGATAGAGAGGGGGAGAGTGGTGGGGCAGAGAGAAAGAGGGAGAGAGACAGACAGACTTAGAGAGAGACAGACAGAGAGAAAGAAAGAGAGAGGGAGAGAGAGACAGGGAGAGAAACAGGGAGACAGAGACAAGGCCAGACAGAGGAAGAGATATGACGAAAGAGACTGAGCGGGGGTGTAAAAAAGAATGTGCTGACTGTTGCAGTTCTCAAGGTCACACCTCTGCTCTTACACTGACCCTACCCCTCCTCCACACAATTCCAATCCTCCACCACTAACAGTAGAACAAAAAAGAAAGGAAAAAAATAGAAAAGAGAAAGAGGGAGGGAGTGTGTGGAGGGGAGGGGAGAGAGAGGGGGGGGAGAGGGGCCCAGAGAGAGAGAGAGAGAGACAGAGAGGCACAGAGAGACAGACAGACAGACAGAGACACGGAGAGAGACAGAGATGGAGAGAGAGAGCGCGACAGAGACAGAAACCGCGGGAGAGAGAGGGAGACAGAGAGAGACAGAGAGAAGCACAGAGAGAGAATGAGGGAGACAGACAGACATACATACAGACTGAGACAGAGATGGAGAGAGAAAGAGAGACAGACAGAGACACAGAGAGAGAGAAAAAGAGGGAGACAGAAAAACGGACATTTCTGACCACCACTACCCAAGAGAGAGAGACAGAGAGGCACAGAGAAAAACAGAGACAGACAGACTGAGAAAGAGACAGAGATGGAGAGAGAGAGACAGAGACACACAAAGAGATAGAGGGGGGAGGGGGGGGGTAGAGAGAAAGAGGGAGAGAGACAGACTTAGA
>NC_134881.1:30963888-30971388 GCF_041734735.1 Babylonia areolata
ACACAACACAACACAACACAATACGACACAGAACAATACAATACAACACAACAAAATACAATACAAAACAATACAACGCAATGCAACGCAACGCAACAGTACAACATAATACAACACAATACAACACAACACATTTACCCGTTCAAATACTTCCCTCACTTCCCTTTCCCCACCCCTCCCAATCTCCCCCCCCCCCAACCCCCCCGCCCGCCCCCAAAGTCCCCCCACCCCCACCCACCCCCCCATCCCCCGCCCCTCACCTGTGTCAGGCAGGCAGTCAGTTTCAGGTGGAACAAAAAGGGTATATGCCCTGCACCACGCGGGCTTTCTGTGACCTGAATGTAAAAAGATGAAAGGTCAAAAGGTCCCGCATTGAACCTCGAAGCCGTGATACGTCGGCAGACAGACTGACTGAGAGAAAGAAAGGAAAAGAAAGAAAGAAAGGAAGAAAGAAAGAAAGAAAGAATAGAAATGAAAATCTGAAAGCAAAAAGGGGAAAAAAAAAGTGAAACAGCAAGAAAGAGAGAGAGGGTGGGGGGAGGAGAGAGAGAGGGAGGCGGTGGAGAGAGAGAAGAGAGAGAGAGTGGGGGATGGAGAGACAGAGAGAGAGAGAGAATAAAAATGAACGGGAGGGGCTATGAATGATTATGAAAAGGGAGATTTGCGCGCGCGCACACACTCGCTCGTGTGTGTGTGTGTGTGTGTGTGTGTGTGTGTGTGTTTCTTTTCTTTGAAGGGGGCGATAAAGTTTGGAATTCCGCAGTGCTGTTTACTGTCATGGTGTGATCTGAATTGATTACCTCTGATCTCTCTTCCTCACCCCATGTTTCTATCTGTGCCTGTCCGTCTGTCCGTTCGTCCATCCGTCTGTCTGTCTGTCTGTGTAGGCCTATCTCTGTCTCTTCTCTCTGTCTCTTTTTTTTCTCTCTGTGTCTATATATATATATATATATATATATATATATATATATATATATATGCATCTCTGTCGCTCTCTGTTTCTCTGTCTCCATCTCTGTCTGTCTGTCTGTCTCTGTCACACACACACACACATACACACACACACACACACACACACACACACACACAAACATATATATAATATATAAAAAATTATATATATATATATATTTATATTTTTATATATACATATATATATTGCACCGTGCCGTGCAATGCGCTCGCTGCTACGCGAGCAAGGTAGAACCTCCATGGCCGAGTGGTTTGCATCGCGAACTGACGACTGGGAGAAGGGTGGGTTTGAACACTGTCAGATCTAATCTTTCTATCTATCTATATATATAGAGAGGGGGGGGGAGAGAGAGGGGGAGGGAGAGGGAGAGAGAGACACACACACAGGTACAGTCGACGAACTCGCAACTTTCACTTTTAGAGACCAATCCGGGGTGTGCCACGAATCCTCTTTCCGGCTTTAAGGGCAAATTACTCTTCTTTTTTTTCCTCTGACGAACAAGGTCTATAACCGAGTGGTTAAAGCGTTGGACTTTCAACCTGAGGGTCCCGGGTTCAAATTTCGGAAACGGCAGCTGGTGGGTAAAGGGTGGCGATTTTTCCGATCTCCCATGTCAGTCAACATATAATTATGTGCAGACCTGATAGTTCCTGAACCGTCTTCGTGTGTATACGGCAAGCAGAAGATCAAATACGCACGTTAAAGATCCTGTAATCCGTGTCAGCGTTCGGTGGGGTTATGGAAACACAAGAACATACCCAGCATACACCCTCCCCTCCCACCTCCCCGAAAACGGAGTATGGCTGCCCTGCATGGCGGGGTAAAAACGGTTATACACGTAAAAGTCCACTCGTGTACATTACGAGTGAACGTGGGAGTTGCAGCCCACGAACGAAGAAGAAGAAGAAGAATTCGATGCGATACGGTGGACTGCAGCGCACGCAGCATACCAGTACCGCATGACTGTCTTCTCTCACCCTCCTTATCCATTTCCATGCCTCCGCCCACACATCCCTTCCCTTCTGGAAGAAAAAAAACCCCAAACAAACAAAAACCAAAATAGCCCCACCTCCTCCCCCCGCTCTCCCTTCCCCTTCCCCTCCCCCCCCCCCCCACCCACCACCACTTCCGCTCCCTTCCCCTTCCCCCTCCCCCTCTCAACTCACCCGTTTTCAGTGCACCACGCGGAATAACGGGTTGCCCGTGCAGAATCTAGTCATCCAGTCTGACAGCAACGAAAAAAAAGATATTTCAAGGCGCGCGGAATTATTCGCGTTCCGGCCATGGCTGACCAGCGTGCCAGTATACTGCAGGCTACAAGTCACAGACACTAACAATTAGTGTCCGTGCACGGTACAGTGGCGTGTACCTCGCAACGTTATTTCAACGGCTTTGCAACAACAAGGGGAGGGAGGGAGGGAGGGTTTCTTTTGCCGTTCTACTGGCTGATCCTGGCCGATAACTGTCCAGTTGGTCAATTGACCGGTCTGCCACTGGCATTCCTCTCCATCGCCGCTGTCACGGATGAGGGGTGTGTGTGGAGGAGGGTGTGTGTGTGTGGGGGGGGGGTGTGGGGGGCATGGGGTAGGGGGTAGTTGGGGACGGGAGAGAAAGGGGAAGAAAGGGGTGGGGCAATAAGTACCTATACCCTCGTTCTTTTTCTCCCAGAAGGGTAGGGTGGGAAACGCGGGAGTTTGGGGGATGAATATGTCAAAAACAAGAAAAGAAAGGAAAGGAAAAGAAAAAAAAGGGGTGGGCGACGGGGGGCGGGGGGTGGGGGTTCAAAGAGAGAACACGTTCGGGTTGCTCTTTGCCGCTCCTGCATGTGTGTCTGTGTGTGTGTGTGTGTGTGTGTGTGTGTGTGTGTGTGTGCGTGTGTGTGTGTGTGTGTTCACAGTGGTCTTGTGCAGTGTCCAGTGATGATGACATTCCGGCGTCTGATTTCATCTACCTGACTCCACACTACCAGGGATGAATATGGCACACTTGATAAAATGCCAGAGTATAACAGATAAGTCGAAGCACAACAACACAGCAATTAATCCTCTTCCGACTGAGAACTGGACTCTTCTTCTTCTTTTTCTGCGTTCACTCGTATGCACACGAGTGGGCTTTTACGTGTATGGCCGTTTTTACCCCGCCATGTAGGCAGCCATACTCCGTTTTCGGGGGTGTGCATGCTGGGTATTTTCTTGTTTCCATAACCCATCGAACGCTGACATGGATTACAGGATCTTTAACGTGGGTATTTGATCTTCTGCTTGCATATACACACGAAGGGGGTTCAGGCACTAGCAGGTCTGTACATATGTTGACCTGGGAGATCGTAAAAATCTCCACCCTTCACCCACCAGGCGCCGTCACCGTGATTCGAACCCGGGACCCTCAGATTGACAGTCCAACGCTTTAACCACTCGGCTATTGCGCCCGTCAAAGAGAACTGGACATTGTAGGCTCCCATCCCACCTCTACAGACTGAGACTGCCCCCCCACCCCCCTACTGACGAATACCCATGCGGCACAGCCAGGTTCGACACCAGACTACTTCAGTTTTACAGTTCTGGCCAACTTTTGGTGCACTGAGGAGGGGAAACATGACCCTGTGCGGGTCATTCACAAAACTGCCCCTTCCTATCTCTGCGGCTGCCTTCACCTCTACACTCCATCTCGCTCTCTACGATCGGCTTCGGATCCACTCTTGTGCATGCCCAGATTCCGGCACTCGACCGTTGGCCGCCGTTCTTTCTCTGTCTCTGGACTTTGCGGTTGGAATGGGCTTCCTCTTTCGCTTCGTCAAGTCTCCACACTCAGCTCTTTCAAGTCTGGCCTTAAAACCTACCTCTTCCCGGGATAGCCTCCCTTGCCTGCATCCTCCTTGTCTTTAGTTTCTACAGTTTTAGAGTTATGCATGCGTGTGAATGACTGGTGCGAAAGCGCTTTGATTTGTCTCTGCACAAGATTCAGCGCTATATAGATATCATCATTATTATAATTATCATTATTATTATATTCTATTAGAAAAAGAATCATGGGATCAGAATAAGGATTTAGAAAAGTAGTTTGCTGGTGCGAAAGCCGGCGCTTTGATTTGTCTCTGCACAAGATTCAGCGCTATATAAATACCATTATTATTATTATTATTATTATTATAACTCCAAGAGAAGCACTGATGACCACCTGCTGCACTGATGAGGACAGCGGACTTCGCGCTGCAGACCGGATGGACCATCTGCCGGACAGCATGATCCAGGGAACGCAGAAGAAGAAGAAGAAGAAGAAGCAAAGCAAGCAAACTTTGACCGTGCTCTAAACTCGCTACTAGCTGCGATTTAGAAAAAAGGTACACGAATTTGAAAGTGCCATAGTGTGATATAGTACTTACTTCCTTTCTTACTGATGGGGTTTGGGGATAAAGAAAGAACGTACGGAGGTAGGGAGATTCAGGTATAAAAAAGGGAATTACCCATGGAGTTATTTTGACATACACCTGAATACCTATTACAAGCGAAGCTGATTCAGGAGAGGCTGCAGTCGCCACTGGAATCATGTCACACCACCACACCACACCACACAACGCAACACCACACACCACAGCACGCAACGCAACACCACACACCACACCACACAACGCAACACCACACACCACACCACACAACGCAACACCACATAACACAACACACAACGCAATACCACACACCACATAACACAACACAAATTCACACGGCATCAAACCACACCACACCACAACACTCAATGTCACCACATCACACCACACACCATCACACCACACAACGTTACACCACACAACGTCACACCATACGGCGTCACACCACACGTCACACCACACGTCACACCACACAGCGTCACACCACACCACACAGCGTCACACCACACGTCACACCACACAGCGTCACACCACACAACGTCACGCCGCACAACGTCACACCACACAACGTCACGCCGCACAACGTCACACCACACAACGTCACGCCGCACAACGTCACACCACTCCACACAGCGTCACACCACACAACGTCACGCCGCACAACGTCACACCACACAACGTCACGCCGCACAACGTCACACCACACAACGTCACGCCGCACAACGTCACACCACTCCACACAGCGTCACACCACACAACGTCACACCACACAACGTCACGCCGCACAACGTCACGCCGCACAACGTCACACCACTCCACACAGCGTCACACCACACAGCGTCACACCACACAACGTCACGCCGCACAACGTCACACCATTCCACACAGCGTCACACCACACAGCGTCACACCACACAACGTCACACCACACAACGTCACACCACACAACGTCACACCACTCCACACAGCGTCACACCACACAGCGTCACACCACACAACGTCACACCACACAACGTCACACCACTCCACACAGCGTCACACCACACAGCGTCACACCACACAACGTCACGCCGCACAGCGTCACACCACACAACGTCACGCCGCACAACGTCACACCACTCCACACAGCGTCACACCACACAACGTCACACCACACAGCGTCACACCACACAACGTCACGCCGCACAACGTCACACCACTCCACACAGCGTCACACCACACAGCGTCACACCACACAACGTCACACCACACAACGTCACGCCGCACAACGTCACACCACTCCACACAGCGTCACACCACACAGCGTCACACCACACAACGTCACACCACACAGCGTCACACCACACAACGTCACGCCGCACAACGTCACACCACTCCACACAGCGTCACACCACACAGCGTCACACCACACAGCGTCACACCACACAACGTCACACCACACAGCGTCACACCACACAACGTCACACCACACAACGTCACACCACTCCACACAGCGTCACACCACACAGCGTCACACCACACAACGTCACACCACACCACACAACGTCACACCACACAACGTCACACCACTCCACACAGCGTCACACCACACAGCGTCACACCACACAACGTCACGCCGCACAACGTCACACCACACAACGTCACACCACACAACGTCACACCACTCCACACAGCGTCACACCACACAACGTCACACTACACACAGTCACACCACACAAAATCACACCACACAGTGTCACACCACACAACACCACACCACACCACACCAGACAACGGCACATTACACCACACCAAACCAAACCACACCAAACCACACCACACGATACAACACCACACCACACCACACCACGCCACTGACCGTGTCATCCCGAATTCGCCCTTCTGAAGATGTGAGGGAGTTTGTGTGGGTGTGAGTGGGTTGGGGGTGGGGAGCATTACTGCCCGTGACACCGGTTTAGTGCTAACGGGACCTTACCTGCAACAGAATAGAAGGAGTTTCAGGGTGAGTGGAGGGAGACAGGGAGGCGGCTATTGCCCAGGGAAGTCGTTACCCGTTTTCACCACCACCACCACCTCTTTGTATAATATTACTCTTTTTTTTTTGTCACAACAGATGTCTCTGTGTGAAATTCCGGCTGCTCTCTTAGGGAAAGCGATTCGCGACACTGAGAGCGACACCCTTTTTTATTTCAATTTTTTCTTTCCTTTTTTTTTTTTTTTTTTTTTTTGTATTTTTTCCTGCCTGCAGTTTTTTGTTGTTGTTTTTTTTTCCTATCGAAGTGGAATTTTCGACAGAATGTTGCCGGCAGGTACAACCCTTTTGTTGCCGTGGGCGCACTAAGTGCATGCTGCACACGGGACCTCGGTTTATCGTCTCATCCGAATGACTTGCGTCCAGACCACCACCCAAGGTCTAGTGGAGGGGGAGAAAATACTGGCGACTCTACGGTGATTTGGAATCAGTGCGCTCAGATTCTCTCGCTTCCTAGGCGGACGTGTTACCTCTAGGCCAACACTCCTTTCAACCCAACCCTTCCTACCCCTTGAGCCACACTTCTACTCTTGGTCTTTACTCGTGAGATGTGGTGTGTGTCCATCGAGATCGATGATGACCATCGTTGTCATCCAGCTGTGGTATGGGGGCAGGGTGGTGGTGGTGGGGGGATGCTCATGAATCTATCTGTGAATGCGCAGATGGCTGAATAGTCCAATCTGCGCACGGAATGTTCGCTGACAGTTGGGGCAGACAAAGACAGGCATATCATTGTCAGGGAGCTTGTTTGCCCGTGACTTTCTGGCCTGCCTCTTCTGAACAGCTGCAGCAGTCCTCGTGAGATGTATATGAAACATGGAGTGATGGCCTAGAGGAAACGCGTCCGCCTAGGAAGCGAGAGAATCTGAGCATGCTGGTTCGAATCACGGCTCAGCCGCCGATATTTTCTCCCCCTCCACTAGACCTTGAGTGGTGGGCTAGACGCTAGTCATTCGGTTGAGACGATAAACCGAGGTCCCGTTTGCAGCATGTACTTAGCGCACGTAAAAGAATCCACGGCAACAAAAGGGTTGTTCCTGGCACAATTCTGTAGAAAATCCACTTCAATAGGAAAAACAAAAAAAAACTGCACGCAGGGGAAAAAAAGGG
>NC_134881.1:30981388-30983888 GCF_041734735.1 Babylonia areolata
ACAAACAGTTCGCTGGCTTTCATTGTGTTATGTTTATTGACAGTGCGTTTATTTATTTATTTATGTTTTCTTTTTTTTCTTCTTCTGCTTATTTTCGTATTTATTTTCTAGGGTATAGGCCTTTGACTTGTTTTTCTAAAGTATTCATTCATTCATTTATTCATTTATTCAATCTATCTATCTATCTATCTGTCTGTCTGTCTGTCTGTCTATCTATCTATCTATCTGTGTCATTTATTTATTCATCTATCTCACTTATTTATTCATCTATCTATCTATCTATCTGTCTATTTCGTTGGATAGTTACCTGGTTGTGCTTGCGATTTTGAAATTTATTGATTTGGATGATTGAATACTTATATTTTTTTCATTCGTTTAATCAATATCCTTCAGACAGGGACTGCAATACAAGCAGCCTTCACTTTCCTTTGCAAACGGAGTGTTGCAAAGGGTAGGGAGAGGGGGGGGGGAGTACAGGTATGACAGATTATGATTAAATTTTCTAATAATGACATCAAGCATCGGTGGTCTAGTGGTAGAATACTCGCCTGCCACGCGGGTGACCTGGGTTCGATTCCCGGTCGATGCATGTTTTTATTTTTATTTTTTTAAATATTAAATTTATTAATTAATAACTTGTTCGTTTCTGTACTTTTCGCCAGTGAGTGTCATTACGTCTGAGCAGCGAGTGTACAAGCTGTTACTGTGCGAACGTGACTGTGAGTGCTTGCGTGTGTGGTGGCCCATGGTGTGAAGAGTTTAAGAAGAGTTGCTTTACACGCGCATTTTATTCTTGACGACTCTCGTTTTCACTGAGATGAAAAGCTCATTGTTGGCTTGCCAACCGTCAACTGTTTGGGAGATATAGGCGTATGTGTGTGTGCTTGTACAAGTAAGTGTTCATCTCTGTGAGTGTGTGTTTGTGTGATTGTGTGTGTGTGTGTGTGCCGTGGAAGCTGCGATACGTAGACTAGAAATGAGTGTGTGGAGGAGGGGGGTAGAGGAGGTGCAGGGTAATATGTGTGGTGTGTGTGTGTGTGTGTTGGAGCTCATGTACGTTTATATGTATTTGACTGTGCTTTCTGTGCTTTCATATCTGTGAAACAGCATGTTTGATGTATATCCGTTATGCATGTGTGGGTGTATGTGTGAATGTGTGTCTTCATGTTTTACATTTATTTGCTTATTTATCATCATTGTTGTCTTATTCATTTATTTTTTTTTTTTTATTATTATTACTACTACCTTTTTCTATATTATAATTATTATTTATTTATTTGTGTAAGCTTATCTATTATTTATTCCCCCTTTTTTTTCTTTTCTTTTTTTTCTCAAGGCCTGACTAAGCGCGTTGGGTTACACTGCTGGTCAGGCATCAGCTTGGCAGATGTGGTGTAGCGTATATGGTTTTGTCCGAACGCAGTGACGCCTCCTTGAGCTACTGAAACTGAAACTGAAACAACCGTTTCGAGGCGTGTGTGTGTGTGTGTGTGTGTGTTTATGGCTTCGGCAATCTTCCGCTTTGGTTGATCTGTTGAGTTTAGCAGCGAACAGGAACTCAGCTATCAATGTCTGGATTTGGACAGAGAGAGAAAGCGGAGAGAGACGGAGGGAAGAGTCAGGAGGAAGACAAAAGAGACAGACAAAGAGACAGAGACAAACAGAAAGAGAGAGAACAAGGAGAAGTTGCAGAAGAGGGACAATAGCGAAAGCAAAGTTTGCCGTAACTCACACTAATTTCTAAGCGTATAATGATAATAATAATAATGGATACTTATATAGCACACTATTCAGAAATCTGCTCTAGGTGCTTTACAAAAACGTTTTGTTAACATAAAACATTACATCTATGTGACATACACACACCAAAATGTGACTACACACACACACACACACACACACACACACACACACACACACACACACACACACACACACACAGGGGAGTTAGAGAAAGACACAGGTATACAGAGAGAGAGACACAAAAATGCTTTGTTAACATAAAACATTACATCTATGTGACATACACACACCAAAATGTGACTACACACACACACACACACACACACACACACACACACACACACACACACACACACACACACACACACACTGCATACATGCATTTTAACAATACATGTGTATCTAACAGCTACCCTAACACATACGCACACATAGGCAGGCACAAACTTACATAAACTCACGCACACACAATACACATTCATATACATGCATGTAGTTATGTACACATACATATGTATACACACATAGTCAAGCACAGCTAACGCAAAGGAAGTGGACCTGCCACAATTGAACTTACTGCTGAGGGAAAAGGTGGATTTTGAGACGAGATTTAAAAGATGCGAGGGAATCAGAATGACGGAGGTTACCAGGGAGCTTGTTCCATGTCTTCGGCGATTGAAAAGAAAACGATCTGTGTCCATAGGTCTTACTTCTGACGTGAGGTATCCTGAGGAGTCGAGTATCAGAGGAAGAACGG
>NC_134881.1:30988888-30991388 GCF_041734735.1 Babylonia areolata
AACTGCATTTACTGTTATATTTATATTTTTTGTATTCTCTAAACTTGGCACTTTGATCTGATATTCTGACCCAAAAACAAGAGCAGTCATTATTATCATTTTTTGTTCTAACAGGAACTTCTTTTGCTAAGCATGGAAGTTTTATTTATTTTGCAAACGTTTTGGTGCAATAGTAAAAAAAAGGGAAATTACTCTGTAATTAATGCTAGGGGACTTAATTCGCTTTAAACTGATCTTTCTCATCTGAAACATTACATTTTGAAATTATACTCATTACATAAAAAGCTTGGATTTTTTTTTAAAAAGTGTATCACAAGTGAGTCTTGAAGGCCTTGCCTCTCTTGTTGTTTATTGTGATGGTTAGTTTATATGCTTCCGCGAGCAGTGATGACCTGACATGTTCGGCATAACTGATGATAAAAGAAGTCTGAATATTGCGGTACTTGACCATGCTGTTATGTTCGTAATGATAAATCATGTACGGTCATTTGTATTTGTATTTCTTTTTATGCCAACAGATTTCTCTGTGTGAAATTCGGGCTGCTCTCCCCGGGGAAAGCGCGTCGCTATACGACAGCGCCACCCTTTTTTTTCTTTTTTTTGGGGGGTGGGGTGGGGTGGGGGGGGTATTTTTTCCTGCGTGTAGTTTTATTTGTTTTTCCGATCGAAGTGGATTTTTCTACAGAATTTTGCCAGGGACAACACTTTTGTTGCCGTGGGTTCTTTTACGTGCGCTAAGTGCATGCTGCACACGGGACCGCTGTTTATCGTCTATTCCGAATGACTAGCGCCCAGACTGCCACCACTCAAGGTCAAGTGGAGGGGGGGTAGGGTGAATATCGGCGGCTGAGCCGTAATTCGAACCTGCGCGCTCAGATTCTCTCGTTTCCTAGGCGGACGCGTTACCTCTAGGCCATTACGCCACATATATATCTGCGTTACCTCTAGGCGATCACTCCATTGGGACTGAGTTATGGATCTGACATGTTGGAAATATACGGGTTATTGACTATATACTTTTTGATATTAGATTTAATTTAAACAGCTTGAAAGGACCTGTAACGTGAACTGAAATATATGTTATCTAAAGTTCCACACTTTCTAGACTGGATGACCATGTATAGATTGTTACGCGAGCTTGGGGCTGCCGGTGTTTCAAGGCAATGGCTGTCCGTTTACATTTATAACCACCCTTTCCCCACCTGCCCCCTCAGTCCCTCTCTTCTCATTTCTTCTGTTTCTTCCTTTCTCTCTTCTAATCCGTTTCTGTCTCTTCTCCTCTGTCTCTTCTCTCCCCTTCTCTTCTTGTCTCTTCTCTCCCCTTCTCTTCTCTCTCTTCTCTCTCCTTTTCTTCTCTTCTCTTGTCTCCCCTTCTCTTCTCTCTCTTCTCTCCCCTTGTATTCTCTCTCTTCTCTCCCCTTCTCTTCTCTTCTCTCCCTTTCTCTTCTGTCTCTTCTCTCCCTTTCTCTTCTGTCTCTTCTCTCCCCTTCTCTTCTGTCTCTTCTCTCCCCTTCTTTTCTCTTCTGTCTCTTCTCTCCCCTTCTCTTCTCTTCTCTCCCCTTCTCTTCTTGTCTCTTCTCTCCCCTTCTCTTCTCTTCTCTTGTCTCCCCTTCTCTTCTCTTCTGTCTCTTCTCTCCCCTTCTCTTCTCTTCTGTCTCTTCTCTCCCCTTCTCTTCTTGTCTCTTCTCTCCCCTTCTCTTCTCTCTCTTCTCTCCCCTTCTCTTCTCCTCTGTCTCTTCTCTCCCCTTCTTTTCTCTTCTGTCTCTTCTCTCCCCTTCTTTTCTCTTCTGTCTCTTCTCTCCCCTTCTCTTCTCCTCTGTCTCTTCTCCCCCCCTTCTCTTCTCTCTCTTCTCTCCCCTTCTATTCTCTCTCTTCTCTCCCTTTCTCTTCTCTTCTCTTCTCTCCCCTTCTCTTCTCCTCAGTGTCTTCTCTCCCCTTCTCCTCTCTGTCTTGTGTCTTCTCTCCCCTTCTCCTCTCTGTCTTGTGTCTTCTCTCCCCTTCTCCTCTGTGTCTTACCTTCCTATCTCTTCTTCTCCGTCTCTGCTACTCTCCCCTCCTCTTCTGTGTTTTATCTCCCCTTCTATTCTTGGCTCTCTTCTCTCCCTTCTGTGCCTTCTCTTCTCTCCCTTCTCTTCTGTCTATTCACCCTTCTCTTCTGTCTATTCACCCCCTTCTCTCCCTTCTCTTCTGTCTATTCACCCCCTTTTCTCCCTTCTCTTCTGTCTATTCACCCCCTTCTCTCCCTTCTGTGCCTTCTCTTCTCTCCCTTCTCTTCTGTCTATTCACCCTTCTCTTCTGTCTATTCACCCCCTTTTCTCCCTTCTCTTCTGTCTATTCACCCCCTTCTCTCCCTTCTGTGCCTTCTCTTCTCTCCCTTCTCTTCTGTCTATTCACCCTTCTCTTCTGTCTATTCACCCCCTTCTCTCCCTTCTCTTCTGTCTATTCACCCCCTTCTCTCCCTTCTGTCCCTTCTCTTCTCTTCATTCTCTCCCCTTCTTTT
>NC_134881.1:31003888-31008888 GCF_041734735.1 Babylonia areolata
TGTAGGCAGCCATGTTCCGTTTTCGGGGGTGTGCATGCTGGGTATGTTTTTGCTTCCATAACCCACCGAACGCTGACATGGATTACAGGATCTTTAACGTGCGTATTTGATTTTCTGCATGCGTTTACACACGAAGGGGGTTCAGGCACTAGCAGGTCTGCACATATGTTGACCTGGGAGATCGTAAAAATCTCCACCCTTTACCCACCAGGCGCCATCACCGTGATTCGAACCCCGGACCCTCAGATTGAAAGTCCAACGCTTTAACCACTTGGCTATTGCGCCCGTCTGCTTGTCCATCTATTTGTTCTACCACAGTCTGAACCTTCGGGGTTGAATGTCTTCAGACAAAATGCACGCATGTTGCATTGTTGTAGACGTCTGGGGGAAGCTGTGACAGCCCTGTTCATGTGACCCGGAAACTCGCGTGCTGATTGGCTGAGACACGACAGGCACGTGAGCGGGAGGCAGACGACGGCTCGTGTCGAACATGTAACCGGAACCAGGGACAGGGCTTGGGGCAAAAAGACGCTAACGATTGTACAAGGGGGGAGTGTCTTTTTGATCTTGCCGCCACGGTGTCGGTGGCGTATGTGTGTGTGGGGGTCGGGGGGGGGGGAGCTGGAGGTGGTGGTGGTGGTGTGGTAGTGTGTGTGTGTGCGTGTGTGTGTGTGTGTGTGTGTGTGTGTGTGTGTGTGTGTGTGTGTGTGTGTGTGTGTGTGTGTGGCATCCTGCAGTCACGTCCTGATGTGTCTGCCTCCGATTTCCTTTCTGCACCCTCCTCCTGGTTCTGTCTCTAACCAATGCCCCTGTATTTCTCTCTCTCTCTCTCTCTCTCTCTCTCTCTCTCTCTCTCTCTCTTTGTGTGTGTGTCTGTGTCTGTGTCTGTGTCTGTGTGTCTGTGTATATCTGTATGTGAATCCAGCAAGTTTGGAAAAAGAAGTTAGAGAGAGAGACAAACAGACAGAGACAGAGATTAAAAGAAAGATCAAAACGTGTTGCTTAAGATTAAGGATGATCAAAAGTCAGGTGAAATTGTGGAAAAAGTTATAATCACCCTAAACATCCCAAACAACATACTAAACATTTTTAATCACAAGAAAAGATCAGTACAGTCCAAAGAAACGGACTCGCAAATATTTTGGGAAATTGGTCAAAGAAACAAATAATTATTCACAAGATTTTCAAAGGATGAAATATAAATTTACAGGAAATTGGTCATCAGTGTTTTTGTGGGTGGTTTTTTTTTTTTAACGATTGAGTGTTTTGTTCTTGGCCACTGATCAAAGATATGAAGGACATTGATTTGCTTTCCGCACAATGTGTGCATTACTCTGTGTGTTACTTTTTGTATGAGTACGTGTGTGTTAATCTGCGTGTGCGTGTCTGTATAGATAGATAGATATACATGTATATATAGATATAGATAGATAGATCGATAGATAGATATAGATATGTCTCTGTGTGTGTGTGTGTGTGTGTGTGTGTGTGTGTGTGTGTGTGTGTGTGTGTGCGAGCTTGCGTGTATGGTGTGTGCATGTGTCTCTGTGTGCGTGTGTGTCAGTGTGCGCACGAGCGTATACGGTATACGCGTGTATTTGATGGATGTTTGTGTGTGGAGGAGTGTCGTATTTTCGGAACTTAGTCTCAGCCCTTTACCAGCTAAATAAGATGACCAACATTGACAGGAATTTACAAGGATAATGAAAAACCGGAAACGCCTAAAACGAAAGTATAAAGTCATTTCCGCGGGCGGGGGAGGAGAGGGGGGGGGCACGCGCACGTGTGCATGCGTGTGTGTGAAAGAGTGCAGACGGGGGCGCGCGTGCATCGTCCGCACTTGTGACAAAGCTGTACTTAACCCACTTTTCCTCATACACTAATATTCGAGTGAACATGGGCGTTTTAACCCACGAACTGAACGAAGAAGAAGAAGAAGAAGAAGCCGACCACTTTTCCAGGTAAATAAAAGACACCAGGCATTGCTTGGCGCGGGGATGGGGATTGGGCGGGGGAGGGGGGGAGGAGGGGGGAGGCGGGGGTTGGTTGGGTTATGAACTGATCGTGTTTCTGCAAAAAAAAAAAAAAAAAAAAAAATACTGACATGATTGTTCGGTCGCTAATGTTAACAACACCAGTAAAATAAAATAAAAAATAATAATAATAATAATTTATATATCAAATAAAGAAATGGTCTCAACTTGATCTCCACCCCACCCTTAGCCATTGCATTGACCCACATCCGAACTCACGTAGAACGTTATGTTATAGAACATCTTAGGCTCCGAGTAATAAGATGGGTGGGGGTGGGGTGGGGGGGGTCGAGGGGGAAGGAAGGGGGGGGGGGGTAAGAGAAGGAAGAGGACTGTACCAGTTTGCAGTTGACTGCTACTGTCAACACACACACACACCACGTTGTTCATTGGTCATTGACCTTTTCGGTACCTTCCACGTCCTCAGTCCTTACACCCAACCTTCCGACCCCCCACTGCCCCCCCCCCCCCCTGCACCCCCCCCCCCACGCCACCCCCCCACACACACAGCCTTCACGCCCCTCCCTCCGTGTCTACCCCCTTTCATCTCTGCTTCTCCCCTCTTCTCTGGTCTGTTGGCCCTCTTTCTATCAAATCCTCATACATAGCCATTGTATTGTACTGTATTTCTCTTTTTGTCACAACAGATTTCTCTGTGTGAAATTCGGGCTGCTCTCCCCAGGGGGAGTGCGTCGCTACACTACAGCGCAACCCATTTTGTGTGTGTGTGTGTGTGTGTTATATATTTTTTTCCTGCGTGCGGTTTTATTTGCTTTTCCTATCGAAGTGGATTTTTTTGTACAGGATTTTGCCAGGAACAACCCTTTTGTTGCCGTGGGTTCTATTACGTGCGCTAAGTGCATGTTGTACACGGGACCTCGGTTTATCGTCTCATCCGAATGACTAGCGTCCAGATCACCGCTCAAGGTCTAGTGAAGGGGGAGAAAATATCGGCGGCTGAGCCGTGATTCGAACCAGCGCGCTCAGTTTCTCTCGCTTCCTATGCGGACGCGTTACCTCTAGGCCATCACTCCACATTAGAAACTCAACACACACACACACACACACAGAGAGAGAGAGAGAGAGAGAGAGAGATACCAAGTACAACACTTACATCCACCACATCCATACCCCCCTCGCCCCCTCCGCCCCCTAAACAACCGACACAAACAACGCACGCACAAACACTCGCGCCGTGCACGAACGGGGTTTGTCAGTGGTGTCGAACTGAGATACGAATGTTCCTTTCAGTCCTTTCACTCAAACGGCAAAAGCAAAGTATAAACATGGACAGGGAGATAAACAGAGAGAGAGACTCAGAACATTGGAGATTTTTTTTTCTTCTAAAAGCTATATTTGTACAATTCCAGAACATTTCTCTGGGAGCACAGTGGATGTGAATTAGATATTGCGCAGGCCGGCTGACAAAAACCTTACTAAAACTTTCATTTTATTTGTTCCTCTGTTTCTCCGTGTCCAGGCTTTCCTTGGATGTATACTGAGAAGAACTCATTACTGATTCCCAAAGTTGCGTTACTTTGTCGTTTGTCTTGAAGTAGTCAAGAAAATTGTGTATACTTGCTGGTTGAGTCTTCCCATCTACGAACAAGTCATAAGAAACGTATCAGTACCTCAGCCTATTTGTTGTTGTCTACATTCTGTTGTTCATTTTACAAAGAGGAGAGTGACCTGCCCATGGATAACGTCAAGCAGTGGGAACAAACAGCTCTGCCATAAAGTAGTATCTTTTAACTCTCTCCATACGAACGGCGAAAGAGACGACGTTAACAGCGTTTCACCCCAATTACCACCATCAAAATATTGCAAGCGGAAGGCCCTTATACTGAAGAGGTGAATGTTGACAAAGAATACCACAATTCTGACGACAGAAGCTAAAGGTTGGGTCATTGAGACACCCACTGGACATCCGAGGGGTCTGTGTAGAGGAGAAGAGAGGGCTGGCCGTACTGAGTGAGTTAACTGTTATTTGTTGTTGTTGTTTTTTTGTGTGTGTGTTTTGTTTTTTTTTTGTTGTTGTTGTTTTTTAATATCATGAGATTGTTTCCCCATTCATCTGTGTTTTGGTGACGTGAAATCGGAGTTTTGTGCGGTGGATTCGGTAGGAGAGTGCTACAAGGTCCATTTTGTGCTTCGACCCGTGTTCGTGGCTGTACTTCAGCCATTGTACCGGCGACCTCATTAGGAGCGATGCTCTTCTACCAGAATATTACACACCACGATTAACACTAAGCCGAAATCAGCATTTACTTTGTTCTTCGTGTATTAACCTTTCTTTTTTTCCAAAACCCCTTTGAGTTTGTTATCACAAAGTTTGTTTGTTTTGGGTTTTTTTGTTTGTTTGTTGTTTTTTTGTTTTGTTTTGTTTGTTTGTATTTGTTGTTGTTGTTATTGTTGTGTTGTTGTTTTTTACCGAAATAATTGTATTTAGATTTTTTTTTTCAAATTTCACCCTCATTTCACCCTCATTTGCCCAGTTTCCCCCAACCCTCCATTCATTCACATCTCTCACCCCTTCTAACCGATAATACTCAGTCAAATGTATTCATAAATACTTTAACAAAATGTCTTCAATCATCGATATGTGTGACGGGACATTAAACACAATTCCTCCTCCATTGTACAAACAAGACACACGTGCCATGTACAGGAAAGTCGAATGGAGACAGGTTTCTTTCCGAGGACTTGGTGGACGTTGGGTTTATGAGGGACTTCTTCTGCGTTCACTCGTATGCACACGAGTGGGCTTTTACGTGTATGACCGTTTTTACCCCGCCATGTAGGCAGCCATACTCCGTTTTCGGGGGTGTGCATGCTGGGTATGTTCTTGTTTCCATAACCCACCGAACGCTGACATGGATTACACGGGATCTTTAACGTGCGTATTTGATCTTCTGCTTGCATATACACACGAAGGGGGTTCAGGCACTAGCAGGTCTGCACATATGT
>NC_134881.1:31016388-31018888 GCF_041734735.1 Babylonia areolata
ATCTACCTAGATATTATAGATACCGCCCAAACTCCCTTAAATTCTACTTAGTGTTTTCCGAAAGAAAAAAAAACCCACAAAAGTATATTGTTAAAACTAAAAGCATTTGTCTCTTCTATTTGTAGTTTCTTTCGGTAAAGCTACTTCTGTGGTTAATGGATGAAGATGAATTATTTATTAATGTATATTGGCGCGCTGCCTATTGGTCTTTTGGTTTTTTCTCTTTGTTCTTTTGACATCACTCTTATTGTTTGAAAGGTATATCTAAAATATGTATGAATGAAACGTTTCGATGCACAAGAAATACACTTTTTGCCTTGCCTTGCCTTGCCTTGCCTCCAAGAGAAATTGAAGCTGAAATTGAAGTGTGTGCACTATCATCCCTCCAAGGGTGTTGATTGCTGCCTGTCAGTCAGCCGGTAGGAGTTGCCGCGTGGCTGCCTGCATGGTGCAGTGCAGTGTGCACATTGCCTGCACGTGACACGCACTTGCACGAGCGCGGCTTCCTCAAGACGAAAGGATCAGTGGGGGAGAGAAGAACGGTATTGGTTTTCAGTTTTGTATGTATGTATGTATGTATGTGCGTCTCTTCCAAAGACTGTAACCTGCTCCCTGCTCTCCCTCTCATTCTGACATACATAGAGGTGCACACGCGAGCGCCGCGCGCGTGCGCGCTCACACACACACACACTCTCTCTATATATATATACATATATATATATATATATATGTGTGTGTGTGTGTGTGTGTGTGTGTGTTTCTCTCACACGCAATCAGATATATAATAAACACCATAACCGATCGAGCATTAGAACATGTGCACACACACACACACACACACACACGTGCGCGCGCGCACGCACGCACACAGATAGGCACAAATAAATGCACATGATAAAACAATAATGACGAAACGTATGAATGCAATGCAAAACGAAACCATGTTGCACTAATCTATGCTGTTAAGCCGCGTTTCACTATACTATACTATACTATACTATACTATACTATACTGCACTGCGTATCTCACACAACGCATATCGGTCTTTAGGTATTTTCCGAAGCAACAACAACACCAGCACTAAATCTGTAGCGGAGCAGGGAAGGAAGGAAGGAGACTTAATTCGGCTCTGAGGGATTATTCGCTTCCCAGCTGTGTCCCAGCGATTCTGACCACCGAGTCTTCCCCCCTGCCCCCCATCACCCTCCCTCCCCACACCCCCACCCTCCGCCACCCAGCTGTGAGTAAGCACATCAAACGGAGGTGAAGGACATCAGAGACAGCAGCAGGCAGGCCACTTGCTGCCGACGCCCCGCCGTGCAGGGCGGAGGGGAGGGGAGGTGGGGGGGCGTGTCTATGAAGACACCACAGACCTCGGATACTGTTGATGAAACTGTACCGACGGCCTCCGGCAGACGTGAGTGAGTGAGTGACTGGCTGGAATGCTGGCAGCAAAAAGTGTCATGCTTCTTACTCCTTCTCCTCGGGTCAGGGTTTCTGTTGAGAAAATAAACAACGGCGCCGGCTTTGAAGAGGTTGCTGTTGTTAGTGCAGGAACGTTTCCCAGACGGACACACTATGTATGGTCTGCTTGAGGCATATCGAACGCACGAATAGCAAGACTTCTTACGCAAGACGAGCTGAAGGTATGTGGTGGGTGAGAGAGAGATCAAAGCCGCGCACGGCACGGCAAAAGCTGGCGGTGCTTCTTACAAGTTTTCCATTCTGGTCTGCGAGACCTCAGAGCCAGTGCTGAATTCAATACTCCTTCTTAGAGCTTTGATTCTGGACTCAGTCCGAGAGAGCCATGAAGCAGGTTTGTTTGAGCGATCGCACGTGACTATGAGGACCGGACGGTCACTGAGTCAGCGATGGACATCACGTGGTAGGAGGACAAGGTGACGGTGTCCACGTGCACGGGGACAGCGTCAGCCAGTGAGGTCATGACCCTGGTACTGGCAGACCACGTTGTGTGGGAATGGACGGCTCGAGTGATGGCCTAGAGGTAACGCGTCCGCTTAGGAAGCGAGAGAATCTGAGGGCGCTGGTTCGAATCACAGCTCAGCCGCCGATATTTTCTCCCCCTCCACTAGACCTTGAGTGGTGGTCTGGATGCTAGTCATTCGGATGAGACGATAAACCAAGGTCCCGTGTGCAGCATGCACTTAGCGCACGTAAAAGAACCCACGGCAACAAAAGGGTTGTTCCTGGCAAAATTCTGTAGGAAAAATCCACTTCGACAGGAAAAACTAATAAAACTGCACGCAGGAAAAAATACAAAAAAAATGGGTGGCGCTGTAGTGTAGCGACGCGCTCTCCCTGGGGAGAGCAGCCCGAATTTCACACAGAGAAATCTGTTGTGATAAAAAGGAATACAAAATACAAAAAGATCTCCTCTGCCACGCCGGCTGCTTTGTGGAGAACTCGCCCCCGGGAGGACACGTACGGGTAACCCAGGACATGGCCCTCAGCAATAAGTTCAATTGTGGCAGGTCCACT
>NC_134881.1:31036388-31053888 GCF_041734735.1 Babylonia areolata
TGTTTTTGTTTGTTTGTTTGTTTGTTTGTTGTTGTTTTTTGTCAAGCCTGATGGTCTCGTCACATGTCCATACAAATGTCCACCTTAAGAAGGTACCAGTTACCAGGGGCCGGGGGCGGGGACAAGGGAGATGTCCGAGACTCTTGAAGAATGAGGCCAGGTGTCAGAAAGAGAGAGAAGAGGTGGGGTATGGGGTTTGAATCCTAAGTCCAGTCAGAGATGTTGGGTGGTTAGCTGTTAGGCGTTCTGTCGATCCAGCCACCCACCCACAAGGACGTGTTTTGAACAGCGTGGATACCCCCGAAAATGGAGTATAGCTGCCTACATGGCGGGGGGTAAAACGGTCATACACGTAAAAGCCCACTCGTGTACATACGAGTGAACGTGGGGAGTTGCAGCCCACGAACGAAGAAGTTGAAGAACAGCGCAGATGATTGTTGAACTGTTCCCAAACCTCTGCGGCGATCTGTATTCGTGTCCAAACTCTGTAAACCGTATGTGGGCATTTTAACTCTCTCCATACGAACGGCGATAGAGACCACGTTAACTGCGTTTCATCCCAATTACCATCATCAAAATATTGCAAGCGGAACGCTCTTATACCGAAGAGGTGAATGTTGACAAAGAATACCACAGTTCTGACGACGGAAGCTAAAGGTTGGGTCATTCAGACACCTACTGGACATCCGAGGAGTCTGTGTAGAGGAGAAGAGAGGACTGGCCGTACTGAGTGAGTTAACCCCCGCGCCTCCACCTCCCTCCTTCCCCCCCCTTGCCCCGCCTACACAGCCACCCCCAGCCTCAGCAGCAGCTCCACAACTGGTTGCACTATTCTTTGTATCGGTGTTTCCGTGATGCAGCTGACAGAATGGAATCAATTATAAGCCAATGACCTATTTTAATAATAATAATAATGAATACTTATATAGCACACTATCCAGAAATCTGCTCTGGGTGCTTTACATTAACACTTTTGTTTACGTAACACATTACATCAATGTTAGTTACACCCACCAAAATGTGACTAAACACACACACACACACACACACAGAGACGATAGGATCACTGCTTTCCGGGGGCATCAGAGAAGCCGTGACTACCGTGCGTCCCGTCATAGTGATCGTCGAGACAGACACTATATTCACTGGACTGACAGATAGTGAGACACGCTTAATGTAAGGTACTGTCTACAAGATAAGTCCTGGAAGTATGCGTTTTACTGACCATTATGTTACACTGACCTTAGCACTGTACCAACACAAACAGATACTTGATAAAACGATTGTCATTTCTCCTGAAGACCATGGCACCGTAGCACAGAATTAGAGACACCATTAAATCAAATACCGTTGTGAAGATACTGTCGTGGAACATCAAAGGTTTTAGGGAAACTATCGACGGAACAAAAACAAACAAGTTCACAGAAAAAGAAGTGACATATTTATTTTCAAGCTATGATATCGTTATTTGCCAGGAAACACACCTGGACAGGGATAAGACCAAAGATATATTTTTACCTGGCTTTGCAACAGGGGTACACTACTGTAGGACAAAGCGAGCAAAGGCACAGAAAGCCTCTGGTGGAATATCTGTATTTGTGAAAGAATATTTAAGACCAGGTATTAAGTTCCTGCCACAGAGCAGTAGTGACATTGTGTGGATGCTGATAAAAAGTTTTAATACAGATCAAGACACTTATGTTGGCTGTGTATACATACCACCTGAATTCTCCTCCTTTGGACGTGACCACACACGGGACATATGGGAACAACTAGATAAGGATGTAGAACTGTTTACCACAAAAGGTAATGTCATTTTGTGTGGTGACTTCAATGCACGAACTGGTTTGCTAGATGATTTTATCCAGATGGACGGTGAGAACAATATGTATGATATCCCATTTAACTACACATGTGATTATGTGCACAAAAGAAGTTCGTCAGATAAAGTAGTACAGAAATATGGAAGAAGGTTTGTTAAACTATGTATGGAAAATAATATGTATATTTTAAATGGGAGAACTCTTGGTGACTTACATGGTAACCCCACATGCTTTTCGCCAACAGGGAAAAGTGTCGTAGATTACTTTACGTGTTCCCAGGACCTTATGCGAAAGGTGATGAAATGCAAGGTCAAAAATCTTACCATGTTTTCAGATCACTGTCCTATCGAATTGTTCATTCATCTACCAGTCACAAGAAAGAGTTCACCCCCTGTTAGTTCTGTCAGTAGAAAGGAATGTCCCACTTTAAGAGACTCAAAATACAACCGTTCTTTCTTTTGGGAGGAGGGCTCTGCCGAAAAGTTAGCATCAGCACTTAAGACTTTGTCAGTTTCAAATAAGATAATCTCTATTAACGAAGGACTCGAAAAAGTTAACTTCCGAAACGTACATACTGCCAAAGAAGAAATTGAAAACTCTGTGTCAAATCTCACAAACACTATTATTGCAGCGGCCGATTTATCGATCAAACATAAGATTAGATGCACGAAACGGAAAAAGAAGCCGTCTAAAAAGTGGTTCACACATGACTGTTTCATTCAAAGGAAAGAGGTGCGATCTTTACTGAATGCATTGAACAGAAATCCTTTTAACAGAAATATTCAGAATAAATACTTTTCTTGCCTGAAAGCATACAAGAAGACCATAAAGAAAACAAAAAAGACGTACAGAAACGAACTTGTGAGAAGTTTAAACACAGCAATGGAGCACGACCCCCAAAAAGTTTGGAAAATACTATCTGAACTAAAAAATGCAGATAGTTCTACTCAACCGCAGAGACACACATTATCTGCAGGTAAATGGATTAATCATTTAGAAAACTTGATAAGTAGTGAAGTACCCGTTGATAAAGCTAGGAAAGAACACGTACAAAAAGAACTTGATAGAATAAAACAGACTATGCCAGTGTTTGTCCTGGACAATCCTTTTACGATGACTGAAATAATGCGAGCCGTAAAGAGTCTCAAGACCAATAAAGCCCCAGGTAAAGACGGAATTACAAGCGAAATGCTCAAAGCAAGCATGTCCAGCATCAGTGCTACTGTATGCAAGTTATTCAATGCCATATTTCAGACTGGTATTTATCCCAGTCAGTGGAAAGACGGAATAAATGTTCCTATCTTTAAAAGTGGAGACCCAACCAATCCTAACAATTATCGGGGTATAACACTCAACAGCACCTTTGGGAAACTGTTTTGTCAAGTTATCAACAGAAGAATTGAAACATACCTAGAACAAAACGAGTTACTAATAAAAGAGCAGGCTGGTTTCAGAAGGCATTCTAGAACCACTGATCACATATTCATCCTGAAAAAGATAATTGACAACACCTTAAATAAAAGAAATGGGCGTCTCTACAGCTGTTTTGTTGATTTTAATAAAGCATTTGACAATATATGGCATGATGCACTTCTCTTGAAACTAAACAAAATTGGGATAAATGGAAAATGTTTCCACATTATAAAAGAGATGTACCAAAATTCAACTGTATGTGGTAAATCAAACGACGGGTTCACAGATTCTATCGCAGTTAAAAAAGGAGTGCTTCAGGGAAATGTTATTAGCCCCACGCTATTCAATATTTTCATTAATGACATAAGAGAACATATACACGATGACACCTCACCATACATCAATGAAACAACCAAGACTCAGATCCCTTATCTGTTATATGCGGATGACATTGTGATGCTCTCGACAACAAAAGTCGGACTACAAAACAAACTAGACCAACTACATGAATACTGTCTGCAATGGGGGCTTAAAATCAACAGGGACAAAACAAAAGTCGTAATTTTCACAAAAAACGACCCCAAAATACCAGTGCTCTTTTCATGTGGCGATAACTGCATCGAAACGACGGATAGATATAAATACTTGGGAGTTATTTTTCATAAGAGTGGAAATTTTCACCTTGCTGAAGACCACTTAGCCAAACAAGGACATAAAGCAGCGCATGCTCTGAAACGCAGTGTGCGAGGGAAAGAAGTAAAAATTGATGTAATGACGCAACTGTTTGACATTTTAGTCACCCCAATTCTCAGTTACGGCGCTGAGGTGTGGTTTCCATTCAATCAAACTGCGACAAACTTCTCCACGCCCTCTATGCTGTTCAACCAATTTGATGCCTTTCTCTCCGCAAAATGCCCATCAGAAAATGTACATGTCAACTTCTGTAGGAGCTTAATGGGCGTACACAAAAGATCAATTAAGTTACCAGTCCTGGCAGAACTGGGCAGATACCCCATTTCTCTGACCGCAGTGTGTCAGGTCATCTCATTTTGGGTACACATCATAGAATCAAAAGAAGATAGCTATTTGAGGCAAGCATATGATGATATGTTATCGATGGATTCATTGGAAAAAGTTCCTTGGCTTAATTTTATCAAAAAGATACTGGTTTCAATTGGATTCTCCCACGTGTGGGAGAACCAAGGCACACTCAGCATTAAGCGACTAAAATATTCAGTCTTGAATAAACTACAGGATAAATATGTTCAATATTGGAACAGCAGAAAGAACGAGACCATTTCAAGGCTCTCCTTTTATTGCAAAATTGCAAATACTTATACATTACAACCTTACCTGATCAGCTGCAAAAATACTAAACACAGAGGAGCACTATGTCGATTGCGAATAAGTGCACATGAACTTGAAATTGAGCGTGGACGTCACTACAACGTAACTAGGAAAGACCGGCTATGTAAATCATGTGGAGTTATAGAGGATGAACTGCATTTTCTGGACAAGTGTAGTGTGTACTCTAACTTGAGGTCTCGCCTACTTGTGACAGTCAATTCCCAGTCTTCGAATCATTGGCCAGATGGCACTGGCAACACAATAATCCAAAGGCCGAGTTCTCTGTTGCCACAAAATTATTTCCAACCAGAACTGGCAAAATACATATATGAATGCTTTAAAGTTCGCAGTCCATAGCTATGTCTTATGGAATATCCTGCATGTGCTCACAACTTATTGCTTTTACTTTTTGTTTGCTTGTTGTGTTTAGTTTATAGTGTCCATAATTCCTATGATGGTTTTACGACAATTAAATGAGTTCTGAGTTCTGAGTTCTGAGTTCTGAGTTCAGTTCACACACACACACACACACACACACACACACACACACACACACACACACACACACACACACAATTTTCGGGCATCAATAAATGCTCGTGCCAATCTTGGGGGCACGTGCCCTCAATCCCTCCCTAAATACGTTGGGGATGTCACATTCCCCGGAATCATAACATTGCATAAGTGGGAGGTAGTCCATTGGCTACCCCCCCCCCCCCCCCCCCCCCCCCCCTCGCACTCCACCCTCCCAAATAAATTCACTTGCTCACAGATGGCGGTCGTCAGAATTTTTCTGGAGAAGATTTTACTGCCTGGGACAAGGCCGTTGTTTCATTCGACGCGTGGGTTACCCAGAATCAGCAGCTCTCCCGTCCGCTTCTTGTTATTCAACATGACAGCCTCACTCCCACACCCACCCACACCCCATACCCCCACTCCAATGTCCCCAATCCTCCTCTCCATCCTTCAATCTACCCCCTCCGTCCCCCTCCACCTCACCCACCCCCCCGCCCCCACCCCCTGCCTCCCACCCTCTCTTCCCCTCCCCCCCTCTCTTCCCCTCCCCCCGCCAGTCACGAGCCGGAAAAGACAAACTGACAGCACTGTATTAAAACAGGCAGCAGTCCTGTCAGTTGAAGACGCAACCTCCATGACGACGGAAGACCTACGGCAGAGATTCCTGTGACCAGATCACATCTCTTGGGTATTGTGGCGGTGGGGGTGGGGGTGGGGGTAGGGGTGGGGGGGTGGGAGGTCTTGGGGGTGGAGGGTTAGAGCAGGGGGGGTGGGGGAAGGGGTGGGGGGGGCGGCAGAGTCAAGCTGAGAACCTGACGGTGCAACTTGCACCAGACCTGCTCGGAGGTGGCGAGGAAGGGGGCGTGTGTGGGAGGGTGTGGGGGGGGGGAGGGGCTGTGGGGGTAGAGTGCTGCTTCCAGATTGAAGGGACGTTGGGTTACATCACTCCCACACCTTGTCCTGATAACCGCTCCACTGGTGGCACTGGGAGCCCCCTACCTACCCCCCACCCCCCTTCCCTTGACGCCACACTGCCTGCCTGTGTGTGTGTTGGGTTAGCTTCTGTGTCTGTCCTGGGCCTTGCGGTAATAAGTCAGAAAGTGGATCGCCTGCTGTGGATGGCCTGGAATTCTGTGCAGGTGCTTCGCGGAGTGAGAAGGGTGGGGCGGGGCGGGTAGTGATTTTGGAACTGATTTGTGTGGTGCGATTTGTGTAGTACGTGTATGATTTATGCAAGATCTGTGCAGATGCTTCGGGGAGGGGGATGAGGGGGGTGGGGGTGGGGGGCGCGGGCGGGCAGCGGTACTGACTGATTTGGCAATTTGTGTGGTACGATTTGTGTGGTTATATATATATATATACGTGTGTGCGTAGAGAAAGAGAGGTATATGCATGTGTGGACGTGGGTGGGTGTGTGTGTGTGTGTGTGTGTGTGTGTGTGGTAATATGTTTTCTTGATTTCTGTGTTAGATCGACGTCGATCAAGCACCTGACAGGGTACGTTTTGAAACTGATGTGTGCGTGTGTGCATGAGCGGACGACGGCTTCTGGATGATAATGTACTGATGTGCGTACGTGGATGTTCTCTCTCTCTCTCTCTCTCTCTCTCTCTCTCTCTCTCTCTCTCTCTCTCAATTCCCATGTATCAAAATTTATTTTCCATGCGATCAAAAGGAGAAATCATATACTCAGACCTAATTAAGTAGAATTAATGTCAAGTCCATGAATATTATGATATTGTGTCATCTATTCAAGTTTTATAATACCCCTTCCAATGCCCACCCCCAGTCCCCTGGTTTTGAATTGTGGTCCATGGCCAAAGTTCATTGAAACAATTTCGTTCGTTCGCTCTCTCTCTCTCTCTCTCTCTCTCTCTCTCTCTCTCTCTCTCTCTCTCTCTCTCTGCGCACGGCACGCATGAGAGAGAAAAAAGACGCCTGAGAATGACAGCGTCACACTGAGGCAATCTGATCATATACAACGCGGCCTTGATCCTCTTCCTGCTCCAAAGAATAAGCAAACACCGACGACATACTAATCACAGCCTACATCAGAATCTACCTAAAGAACAACAGCAGCAGAAGCAGCAATAGAAAATACACCAATTGACACGACAACGACGAATAACAACACCAATACCATTAAAACACTTAACTTCCGACTACAGCGGCATTCGCACAGACAACTTGACTCCAGAAATACCCCCAGCAGCATTACAAATTACACACAGGACAAAACTAACTTCCGCGAACAACTGACTCCCATTTTCTTACTACGGAGGAAGAGGCTGGAAATGGCTGATGACTGATGAAGCGATCAAACTCCCTGGGGCGAAATCAATTACCATCCCCGCAAGCGGTCGACAGGAACAAGTTGCGCACACAATGGCCGCCCTGTCACATGACCCAGGCCGCACGTGCTGCATGCTGGTTGGACGCTGGCTTTGATTACACCTGTTCCGGGGCCGACTGAGAGCTCCAACACGCAGTGAAGGGGAAGGAAGCGTGTTCTGGACCAGTAAAGGGACTGAATCGCCCCTGTGTCCGCAAAGTGGGGCGACTGTATTGAATCTAAACTTAATTTGGACTCAGTAATGTACTGGACAAAGATTTGGTGGAAGTCAGTTCTACAAACTGCTAAAAAAAAAAAAAATTTAATAAAAAAATTAAAATAAAAACGCCGTACCTTTGAGTCCAAACAACTTGGACAGGATACCCGATAAAGAACTGGTGGAAAGTCATCAATTCTTACAAATTGCTAAGGTCTTTCTATCAATGATAACTAACCTATTTTGGACTGATCATAATTTCAGCTTCATGCAAGAAGTTGTCGAGAAATCTATTTCAGCTATGAAACAAAAACAACATTTCCTTGATAAACTATTTTTCAGTGCACACATTGTGTACCTGACATTGACAAAGCTTCAACACGCCGGTACTTGGCAAATGAAAATTGCTTGAAACCCCTCGTTAGCATATACTCGCGTTCTCTAAAGATGGTACGTTGCTCTGCTCGCTGGTTGCTCTCAAGACTTCTGTCAAAACTGACCACTTCAAAGAAATGAATATTCTTCATTTATACCTGAAACATCGCTTTAATGAGGGATCTCTTGAAAACACATACACACACACACGTGTGTGTGTGTGTGTGTGTGTGTGTGTGTGTGTGTAAGAAATCAGCATCGTCCTATCTTAATCGGAAATCCCCGAAGCAAAAAGTACGTTTCTAACCTTCGTCCTGTGACTAGCTTTTTCATGACATCTATCACTTACTAAGGTGGTAAACTATGGAAAGAAAACAACCATGATTATCTTAGAAATTAATACACCTCAGTATCATTCAAAAGCACGTAGCCTACCAAAAATTTCTCATGAAGCAATTCTACTTAGCTCTGGAAAATTATGTGCCATATAATGTCTGAGATTTCAGTGAATCAGTAACATCGTTGGTCGTCTCGCTTTCCAACAATGTGTGTGCAGATGGATGGCTCAGAAGTGCTGGATGTGTATGTGTGCTTGCGACGTTGTGTGTGCATGTTTGTGTTGTGTTGTGTTTGTGTTGAGTGCGTGAGTCTGTGCGCGCGCACACGCACGCACGCATGCATGTGTGTGTGTGTGTGTGTGTGTGTGTGTGTGTGTGTGTGTGTGTAAAGTTCTTTTTTATGTTTTTTCTCAAGGTTTGCGTTGAATTTTCGTGAAGTTTTTTTTTCGTTCAAAGGTATATTGCATGTCAGAAGAAAGCATTAACTAACCTACACCTGGACGACACCAGACACATCCTTGTCTCCAGTGCCAACGACACTTCAGAGCCGTGGAGATGACTTATTGGTCGTCCATGAACCCACCCTGAACATCATGTTCAACTTTTGCTTGCAAAGGCCGGAGAAACGATAGCAACAACTATATGTATTATTCACTTAACTCACTCAGTACGGCCAGTCCTCTCTTCTCCTCTACACAGACCCCTCGGATGTCCAGTGGGTGTCTGAAGGACCCAACCTTTAGCTTCCGTCGTCAGAATCGTGGTATCTTTGTGAACATTCACATCTTCAGTATAAGAGCGTTCCGTTTGCAATATTTTAATGATGGTAATTGGGGTGAAACGCTGTTAACGTGGTCTCTTTCGCCGTTCGTATGGAAAGAGTTAAATTCATTATTATTATTAATGTGTGTGTGTGTGTGTGTGTGTGTGTGTGTGTGTGTGTGTGTGTGTGTGTGTGTGTGTGTGTGTGAGGGAATAACATAAAGAAATTTCAACTTATCCGTTTTCCCTGTCCGAATAATACATTTGTTATATTCGATGCTGACAGTGTCATTATCATTCTCTCTCTCTCTCTCTCTCTCTCTCTCTCTCTCTCTCTCTCTCTCTCTCTCTCTCTCTCTCTCTCTCTCTTCTCATGTCAAACACGAATGAATAACAGACTAAAAGACTAGCAATATTTGTATATACAGCACTAGACTTACAACAAAGCTGTATTGACAACATGAAGCGAACATAATAGTAGCTGTCATTTTGTTCATTTTCTCACCTCATTGTAATGGGCCAGAGGCCTCTATAATTAAACCAATTAAAACATTCCGAGTTCTGAGTTCTCTCTCTCTCTCTCTCTCTCTCTCTCTCTCTCTCTCTCTCTCTCTCTCTCTCTCTCTCTCTCTCTCTCTTCTCTTCCTTGTAAGACATCCATGTCCCCATATCCTACTACTCCCCTCTCCCTCTCTCCCTCTCTCTCTCGGGTGACGGGTGCAATAGCCGAATGGTTAAAGCGCTGGACTTTCAATCTGAGGGTCCTGGGTTCGAATCTCGATGCACCTGGTGGGTAAAGGGTGGAGATTTTTCCGATCTCCCAGGTCAACATATGTGCAGACCTGCTAGTGCCTGAACCCCCTTCGTGTGTATGCGCACGCAGAAGATCAAATACGCACGTTAAATATCCTGTAATCCATGTGAGCGTTCGGTGGGTTATGGAAACAAGAATATACCCAGTATGACTGCCTACATGGCGGGGTAAATAAAAAAAAAAACAAAAAAAAAAACGGTCATACACGTAAAATGTTACATGTGTGTGCATCTGAAATCTGATTGAATGACACAGGAAACGAATGATGAGCGCCCAGTGGCAGCCGTCAGTCGGCTCTACCCAGGTAGGCAGCCTGTGGTGCAAATGTTCCCGTGTATGTAAAGCGCTTATAGCTTGGTCTCTGACCGAGGATAGGCGCTATATAAGTATCCACATCAATCAATCAATCAATCAATCTCTCCTCCCTCCACCGCCACCCGAGCTCTGGAGCTGAAAAGCTACGCTGACCGTATAGACACTAATATCTCCCCCCCCCCCCCCCCCTGCCCAATCTAGTGTCTGTGCGCTGACCAAGAAGAAATGGGTGAAGCGACGCTGGCGTGGCCTCTGTGAAACCCGGAACGTTCGGTCACATAAGGCTGTTAACATCAACCTCGGGTACAATGGCCAACAAGGGTGTCATAACTATCCAGGAAAAGTAGGGGGTTGTTGTTGGGGAGGGGGGAGGGGGAGGGGGGGGGGGCTGTGTTACACTGACACCGCCAGAACGAGAACCTGTTCGCATCAAGACAGTTATGGCGGAGATTCCCTATTTTTTTGTTTATGTTGATGGAGTGAGGCCGTAAAAGTGAATGTAACGACCTGTTGGCTAAAATGCCCTTGAGGTCGAATTCTACAGGGCTTGGGTCTTGGTTCCGTAGTAGTGGGTGGGTAGGGTTGTTAGAGGGGTGGGGGTAGGGGGTGCGCCCTGGACCCAGAACGAAGAGAACACCCCCCAATAAATACCCCACCGAAAGCTCTCTCAATCTAAATACCCCCCCTCTCAATCTTCTCGTCACACCCCATACCCGTTATTCCCCACCCACCCAACCTACCCCACAGGGGTACAGCCTGCGTTTGTAGGCCCCGCCCGCCTTCAGTCCATCGCCACCAGCAGCAATGGAATCGAAAAGACTTCTTCACAAGCAGCCTTGAGGAATGGGTAAGGAGGAGGAGACATGCTGAGGGGATGAGGGGGGGTGGGGGTAGGGGGGTCGGGGGATGAAGGAGTTGAAGGGAAGTGTGATTGGGAAGGTGGTTGCGGGAGCGATGGAGGGAGGAGGGAGTGCAGAGAGAAAGGGGAAGAACGTTCCGGAAGCCCCCGCAGGGTGACAGCATCTCTCGCTCCCGTGATACGACTGCCCATCTCCCTGTCTGTTGCTGTTGTGTGAAGGGGGTCATCCATCAGTCGCTCATGGTCGCCTTTCTTTCTCTGTCTCTCTGCCTCTATCTGTGTCTCTGTCCCCGGCAGTCTGTCTGTCTGTCTGTCTGTCTGTCTCTCTCTCTCCATCTCCCCCCTCTCGCTCTCTCTCCATCTCGCCCCTCTCGCTCTCTCTCCATCTCTCTCCATATCCCTCACTCTCTCTCTCTCGCTCTCTCTCTCTCTCTCTCTCTTTCTCTCCACCCCCCCCTCTCTCTCTCTCTTTCTCTCCACCTCTCTCTCTGTCTCTCTCTCTCTCTCCATCTCCCCTTCTGGCTCTCTCTCCATCTCCCACCTCTCGCTGTCTCTCTGTCTCTCCACCCCCCACAATTCTCTCTCTCTTTCTCTCTCTTTTTGTCTATCTCTGTATATGTCACTGGGGGATAAGGGGGTGGGGTGCAGTTTAATTGCACGTTTCTCATGCGAAAGGAGGACTTTGTATTCAGTCTCGTTCTGTCCGCATGCTTCTTGTTTGACGTTTTTTGTTGTTGTTGTTGGTGGTTTCTTTTGGGTTTTTTGTTTGTTTTTTTGTTTGTTTGTTTGTTTTTTGTTTTGTTTTGTTTTTTGTTGTCATATAAAGTTTTCTTTTGCTTCAGTTCCGGGCGGGATGGCGGTAGAGAGCAGAATACGGGAAGGTGGTGATCGGGCGGGAAGAAGGGAGGATGACAACAGTGGTACCTGTGTAGCCAAGCTCTTAACTGGCTACGAATAACCTTAGTACTTAATTGGCTACAAATAACCTTAGTTCAATTCACAGCGCAAGCCGAAAGCTGAGCTGCAGCAGACGCCATTTTTGTAGTCACAGCGTACCTGCTGTTTTTCAATGACTCAGGCATAAAGCACGGCGCCAGTCCAAATTTGAATAACCCATGCCCATTCTAAACTGCTCCGAACATATATTAATTTTAGTGTAGGTATCGTTTACTGTCATGTTATATTTGTTGTGCTTACACACCCCCTTAAAGCAGTTAGAAGCGTGTTTGATTTCAGTTAATCGTTCGTCAGTCTAGAGATTTCAGCTGACGCTAAGCTTACGTCATTCTGTCCTCGCCACACACTCGCTGTTCGACCAGTGTCACGGTACACGGCTACACCTTTATGTTAATTGTGTTTTGAATCTGGGGGTGAGGTGGGGTGGGGTGGAGTTTAACTGCATGTTTCTCATACGAAAGGAGAACATTGTTTCGACGACTCGCCACGTAAAATGTTCACTCCTCGTTGAGGACTTTGAGGTGACTGAAAATTCTACGCAACGAGTCGTATAATATTCTATCGAGAAAGTAGACATTGCGTGTGTTTGGAAACAAGAGCCTGGAGTTCAAACGTAAAGGATACGGAGGCTGTGTTAGGGATCGCATCTGAAAGAGAGCTTTGATTTTGGTTTGTTTGTTTGAGAGAGAAACAGACAGAGAGACAGTGAGCTGTGAGCACAAAAAAAAATAACAATAATAATTAAAAATAAATAAATAAATAAATAAACTGGGTATGTCTGTGCACGAATACAGTTGTTCCTTTGTTGATATCTTTGTTTGACAATGTGATCCTGCTTCTTATGAATCTCTCTTTTTTATTATCATCACCATCGTCGTCGTCACCATCATCATCATCATCTTTCTTATTATTATTATGGAGGTTTTAAGGTAGTCACACACTAACAGTCATATCAGAGGACAAGGCCACACAAAAACAGACGAAACAACAACAAAAACAACAGAATACGCGGAGAAAGGCAACAAAAAATAGTCGAACTGTAGACAAAAAAATCGGTTGGGTGGGGGTTGTGGGGAGAGGAGGGTGGGGGGGGAGGGGTATGAGGATTGCGAGATGGGGAATGACGGGGGAGAGGGGGGGGGGAGGATGAGAGTGACTTGCTCGGAGGAAGAGAAACAGAGACCCACCGACAGCACCCTCTCATGTCCTCCCCCCCCTCCCCCCTCCCCCCACCCACCGCAAACGAGACATTGATGAGACGGAAGGAAGATGGAGGTGGGGTAGGTAGGACAGACAGACGGGGGGGGGGGTATGCGGGGGGTTGGGGGGTGGGGATGGAGCAACAGACTCATCAAGAAGATGGAGGTGGGGTAGGTAGGACAGACAGACAGTGGGGTAGGGGGGGGGGGTATGCGGGGGGTTGGGGGGGGGAATGGAGCAACAGACTCATCAAGAAGATGGAGGTGGGTGTGTCCCTAGGGGATGGTTGAGGCGAGAGACTCATCAAAAAGACTGGGTTGGGGTGGGGTGGGGTGGGGTGGGGTGGGGGAGGGTAGGACAGATCGACAGATGGATGGGAGGATGGGGCGAGAGAGAGAGAGAGAGACTCATCAACTCCTCCTTCACATCCCTCCGCTCCAAAAAGCAGGTGGACGTCTCCGGCGGAAGACGTCACTTTCAAGGAAGCAATCGTCAACGACGTCTTTGCTGTTATCGAGGAGGGGGGGGGGGAATTAGAGGTGGAGGGGGCAAGGGGGGGGGGGGGACGCCGGGCGGCAGATTTGTGACCAGACAAAAGGCGGACAGGGGCCAGTCTTTTTATGGGTATGTGTGGGTAACGAGCTCGTTTGCCGTTATAAACGGCCTCTGGTTTACAGCAGCTGAAAGATAGCCACCGCCCGGTTTTACAAGCACATGACCGCCGGTCAGTTTCTCCCGGAGAAAGGTGGGACAAGAGGGAGGGGAGGGGGACAAATTGACGGATTAGGTTGTTTATCGGGTGGCTGTTCACTGAGGCAGGGTGGGAGAGGGGGTGTGGGAGGGGGGGGGGAGGGGGAGGGGGTATGTACGCATGTAACGGCGGCAAGCGAAGCCAGGGTGTGGTGGACTGAGTAGTGTAGAGGGTGGATGTGACATGGCGTGGGGCACGGTGGTGTGGGGGAGGAGGGGGTGGGGGAGTGGGGGTGTTCGTCGCGAGGGAGGGGGGGCCAGGAGGGGCGAGGGGGGGGGGGTGATGAAGGTGAAAAGAGGCCGATCGTCTGTCGTGAAAATTGACGACTAGGTGTGGGATGTCCGTTTGAATGCAGTGCCGTGGCTGGCTCTGTTTCTCGGTCTGTCTGCATCTGTATCTTTGTCTGTCTCCTCGGTCTGTCTGTCTGTCTGTCTGTCTGTCTGTCAGCTACAAGGGCTTGAACAAGAAACTCAATGACCTCAGCAAGGACCCGCTAAGATCTAAGAGTGCTTCAATGAAAAGCCTGACAAATGGAGGAAGGATCGACAAATTTCAGAACAGACGGGAAGTCTGTGTGCTTTTTCGAACAGTAAAAGGATGCCCTCTCGTTTGGGGTTTTTTTTAGTTGTTTTTTTTTTCTTTCTTTTTTTCTACTTTTTTTTTTGATAAAACACAAATCTCTTTTAATTCCAAAAGTGTAGCTAGGTTACATTTGCAAATCTAATCTAATCATCTTACTTACAGCTTTTTTCTTTCTTTTTTTTTTCTTTTTATTTACCCGGACTTTCTTGGGTCGACCACCGTTTTATTTTGCATATAAATTAATTATTTTAATTCAAAATATTTATTTTTTTTTAAAAAGGAACAAAATAACAGCAACAAAAAGGATACTGTGAACCTAAGCAATTACACACACACACACACACACACACACACACACACACAATGGAAACAAGAACATACCCAGCATGCATACCCCCGAAAACGGAGTATGACTGCCTACATGGCGGGGTAAAAACGGTCATACACGTAAAAGCCCACTCGTGTGCATACGAGTGAACGCAGAAGAAGAAGAAGAAGAGACTGAGTTCTGCACAGTTCTCCCATTGGCCCCACCCCCTACATTGTACTTTCCGAACATGTGGGAGTTGATTAACTTAGTCACAATTGCAAAAAGAGACAATTACGATAAATGTTTGGGGTTTTTTAATGCTTGTATAAACGGCACATGATTTTGTAAAATGATGTACTTTGTGTACCCGCCACGCAAAAAGTTTATGGCTCTTCTTCTTCTTCTTCTTCTGCGTTCGTGGGCTGCAACTCCCACGTTCACTCGTATATGCGCGAGTGGGCTTTTACGTGTATGACCGTTTTTACCCCGCCATGTAGGCAGCCATACTCCGCTTTCGGGGGTGTACATGCTGGGTATGTTCTTGTTTCCATAACCCACCTAACGCTGACATGGATTACAGGATCTTTAACGTGCGTATTTGATCTTCTACTTGCATATACACACGAAGGGGGTTCAGGCACTAGCAGGTCTGCACATATGTTGACCTGGGAGATCGTAAAAATCTCCACCCTTTACCCACCAGGCGCCGTCACCGTGATTCGAACCCGGGACCCTCAGATTGACAGTCCAACGCTTTAACCACTCGGCTATTGCGCCCGTTGTTTATGGCTCTATTTTCTTCGTTGGTGGTCCACCTTTACATGCATAAAAGTTTGCAAAATTTGTGTCTTTGGTATTGTCACCAAGTCTTTTGCGCGACTGCACTTGGTTGTCATTTTCATCACTCATACTCGTGCATACAATACGAATATACAGTTTTCTCTTGTCTTTCAAAGACACACTCCTACTCCATTTACAGACACAACTGGATACACAAAACAACCCAGCTTGAAATTCTGTAACACTTGCTACCACCACCCTGTATAGCTACTGAGAAATATTTGCATACACTACCCATAACCGCCATAACTCAAGTTATTCACACACACACATGCACGCACACACACACACACACACACACACACACACGCACGCACGCACGCACGCACACACACACACGCGCACGCACGCACGTACACACACACACACACACACACACACACACACACACACACACACACTAAATGTCAAGATCACTGGAGCAGTCAAACAATATGGTTTTCAAGATCTTTCTCAACTGTCATGTGACGTCTTGTTTAAGCCACAGCTCAGATGGCGTCAAAAGGTCAGTCAATCCTCGAGACCTCCATGAGACCCCATGATACCTCCCTGAGACCCCATGAGACCATGATACCTCCCTGAGACCTCCATGAGACCCCATGATACCTCCATGAGACCTCCGTGAGTCCCATGATACCTCCATGAGGCCCCATGAGACCCCATGATACTTCCATGAGACCCCGTGATGAGACCCCATGAGACCCCGTGATACCGCCATGAGACCCCATGAGACCTCCATGAGACCCCATGAGACCCCCAAGATTCGAGGGTTGATTGAGAGAGAATGAGAGAAAGAAAAAGTGATAGAAACAGGGAGAGAGAAACACACAGAGGAGAGAAAAAGAGGACACACTTTCCACACCTAACCTACCTAACCCCATGTGTGGAGTGATGGCCTAGAGGTAACGCGTCCGCCTAGGAAGCGAGAGTATCTGAGCGCGCTGGTTCGAATCATGGCTCAGTCGCCGATATTTTTTTCCCCTTCCACTAGACCTTGAGTGGTGGTCTGGATGCTAGTCATTCGGATGCACGTAAAAGAACCCACGGCAACAAAAGGGTTGTCCCTGGCAAAATTCTGTAGAAAAAATCCACTTCGGTAGGAAAAACAAATATTTCCTGCAGGCAGGAAAAAATACAAAAAATATCCCCCCCCCCCCCCCCCCCCCACCCCCAGCCCCCCCGTGCCCCCCAAATAAAGGGTGGCGCTCTCAGTTTAGCGACGCGCTCTCCCTGGGAGAGCAGCCCGAATTTGTGGGGGGGAGAGAGAGAGAGAGAGAGAGAAATACAATACACTATCTGTGACGTCATTCGTTTCGACGGTATCTGTATCTATGACGCAATGTTTATGACGTCACGCTGTCTCTGACGGACGCATCAATCCCAGATCGAGGCGTCCATGAGACACCTAAGACCCCATGAGACTCCGAGGACTGACGAGGTCCGGGCTTCATTCCAACATGCTATTGCTGCTCACATCCACTCTTCACTCATTCTCAACTGAACGGCCTACAACCCCCCCTCACACACCCCCTAACCCCCTCCCCCCTCCACTCCCACCTCCTCTCCTCCAACTAAATACTGTTTCCTTTCTTAAGCAATATCTTACGTCAACACAGGAATGGGGGGGGGGGGGGGGGGTAGGGGGGGAGGGGGGCGTGGCTTCCAGTGAGAAAGAGAGAGAGAGGGGGGGGGAAATCGAAACTAAGACTTACTATGGGAACCCGTTTGTACAGCAAATAATCTTCTTTTT
>NC_134881.1:31058888-31063888 GCF_041734735.1 Babylonia areolata
ATGCCACTGACTTCCTATACTACTCTCCCTTCCCTCCTCCTCCTCCTCAACCACCTCCACCACAACCACCACCACTTCCACATGTGTTCCAGTAACGGAGATGTGTGTGAATGTGTGTGTGTGAGACAGAACGAGAGAGAGAGAGAGAGTGTGTGTGTGTGTGTGTGTGAGGGGTGTGTGGAGGATGGAGGATGGAGCTATAGGGTGGGGGATGTTATGTGCGGAGGGAGTGGTATGGGTAGTAAGTAGGTGGGTTACAAGAGTACCGGAATAGCAGCAAGTAAAGGTCGGTGCATGAATAGAACGAACGACTGGTTTGTTGATTCGTTGGTTGGTTAGTTGGTTGATTGGTTGGTAAGTTGGTTGGTTTAAGTGCTGACAGTTTGTTTTTCACTCTCCCTCTACACCTTTTTTTTTTTCATCTGTCTTCTTCTTCTTCTTCTTCTTCTTCTTCTTCTTCTTCTTCTTCTCTCCCGCTGCTATGCTGTTCAGTAATAGTTCTGGAACTCTCTCTACTCTCCCCTATATACATATGTATGTATACACATCCGTCGTGTGACTGACTGCAATGAACAAAGAGAGGTGACAAGGTGCAGCTTTCTGGTGTGTGTGTGTGTGTGTGTGTGTGTGTGTGTGTGTGTGTGTGTGTGTGTGTGTGTGTTTTAGTGTTAGAGTTAGTATTAGCGTGTGTGTGTGTGTGTGTGTGTGTGTGTGTGTGTGCGTGCGTGTGTGTGTGTGTGTGTGTGTGTGTGTGTGTGTGCTTATGAGTAAGTGAGTGTATGTGTGTGTGTGTGTGCTTGTGAGTAAGTGAGTGTGTGTGTGTGTGTATGGGGGGGGAGGGTGCTTGTGAGTAAGTGAGTGTATATGTGTGTTAGTTTGTGTGTGTGTGTGTGTGTGTGTGTCCCCTCCCTATAGCCACTAGTACTGTTGATCAGATGCAGAGTGATGTGTGTGACAGAGGGCCGGAGAGAACTTGAATCTTGACGAGAGGATAGAGAGAGAAAGAGGACGGACGGAGTGGGAATGATGATCCGAGTCTGATCAGTCTAAATTCTCCTTGGTGCCTTGCTCTGTGCATGTGTGCGCGTCAGTGCATATAGATGTGGTTGTATATCAGTGTGATGATGATGTACACGCGCTCGCCGCTGTGTGTGCGTGCGTGTGTGTGTGTGTGTGTGTGTGAGCGCGCGCGCGGCTTCTTACTACTGACGTACATGCTCCCCGTGTGTGTGTGTGCGTGCTCAGTTTCGTACCAGCGCGCGTGTGCATATGTGATTGTTTGTATGTGTGTACGTATATGTGGATGAAAATCCGTCTTCCCCACCGTCCCTGCACGCCTCTCTCTCACGCGCGTGTGCACACTGAGAGAGAGACAGACAGACAGACACAAACACAGACACAAAGACACAGAGAGACTGAAACAGACAGACAAAGACAGATTGAAGAAAAAAGAAGAGAGACAGGCAGAGACAGACAGAGAGACAGACAGAGTAGAAACAGAGACAGACATACATACAGACAGACAGAGTAGAAACAGAGGCAAAGACAGAGAGACGGAGACAGAGGGAAGAAAAGAGAAGAGAGACAGACAGACAGAGTAGAAACAGAGACAGACAGACAGACAGAGTAGAAACAGAGACAGAGTCATTGCTTCAAAGGTAAATAGCCCCCAATCCCCTGTACAAAAAAGTGTGTCACAAAGGCCAGTCCCACTTTTGATTGATGAGTCAAGCCCCCGGCACCCGTTCCTGACTGTGTGGAAACAACACACACACACACACACACACACACACACACACACACACACACATCAGTACAAACACACACACAAACTGATACACACACACGCACGCGCGCGCACACACACACACGCACAGACTGACACACACACTCACACACACACACACACACACAAACACGGACACGCACGCACACGCACACACACACACACACATACGCGCACACGCACACATACGCGAGCGCGCGCGCGCGTGCACACACACACACACACACACACACACACACACACCAAACAAACAAAACGAAACCCCCCCCAAAAATATAGAATGGACCGGAAAAGAATTCGCAGAGACCTAGCCTTTACCCACACAACTGATAGAACTGGTGGTGGAATCTGGCGAACAGTTTTTATTTTTGGTTTCTGCGCGGTACCACCAACGACCCCTCCGAAAGAACAAGAACAAGAATAAAAGAAGGTGTTAATTAGATGTATTACATGATTCCATTTGCAGAAAGGTGTCATTGATTAGGTCAAATATTTCTGCTGGCAAGAAATAGAAAAAAAGAAGAAAAAACAAACAAAAAACATACAACGCTTGAAATACCGATAAATTATGGGGGAAAAAAACAATATTGAAGACGAAAAACACCGACCTTCAAATGAACAAGACAGCAACAAAATGGTTAACCCATTCAACCCTGGAGAGTTAACAACCTTGGCAGGCTTCTATGCTATGTTGATGCAGAAAAAAAAAAAAACCCGCAGAAAATATACTGTTTTTCCTGCAAATTACCTGTAGACATGTCCAGAAATATTGTGGAAGTTACTTCCCTTTCCTTGCAGTTTATAAATGCAAAATATATGAGAACGTGAACTGAAATTGTTCCAATGAAACAAATTTTGATCCCAAAGCAAAAAGCTCGGATGTAGGACTGAATGAGTTAAAGAGTACAGAGAAAAAAAAGTCGTCGACAGGGGGCAGGGGGGAAGTGATGGCCAAGAGGTAACGCGTCCGCATAGGAAGCGAGAGAATCTGAGCACGCTGGTTCGAATCACGGCTCAGCCGCCGATATTTTTTCCCCCTCCACTAGACCTTGAGTGGTGGTCTGGACTCTAGTCAGTCATTTGGATGAGACGATAAACCGATGTCCCGTGTACAGCGTGCACTTAGCGCACGTAAAAGAACCCACGGCTACAAAAGAGTTGTTCCTGGCAAAATTCTGTAGAAAAAAACCCACTACCATTGGAATAACAAATAAAACTGCACGCAGGGGGAAAAAAAAAAAATGGGTGGCGATGTAGTGTAGCGACGCGCTCTCCCTGGGGACAGCAGCCCGAATTTCACACAGAGAAATCTGTTGTGATAAAAAAAAATTTAAAAAAAGAAATACAAATACTAATACCATCACTCCGTCCCCCTCCCCCCCTAGCCCCCCCACCGCCTTCCCATCCCACTCCCACTCCCACTCCCTCTAATTATCATTTGCCCCGACTACTGTACCCGTGTCCACCACTCCCTTTCAGCGGGAGTGTCACACAGTCTGTGTGTCTTGATTGTCAGCCGCAGTTGACGTGGCTCAATGTTCACAACATGAACTGAGAGGGAAACTGTTTCACAGACAAGATGAAAGGGGGGGTTTCACGTCAAGCTTTGGTGTTTGGCCGCTGGGTTGGGTTTTTTTGTTTGTTTTTTTTGTGTTTTTTTTTTTTTGGATTGTTTTTTTGTTTTGTTTTTTGATGTTGTTGGTGGGTTTGTTTGTTTTTTTGTTTTTGTTTTTTTCTTTTCTTTTCTTTTTTTTTTATGATGAACATTGAATATTTGAACAAAAAGATTTATTTTAGCAAATTTATATTGACCAAGCCGGGATGATAACCCCCGCCCCCACTCACCCCCCCCCCCCCCACCTCCGCACCCCCTCCCTCCCCACACACACACGCGCGCACTCACTCACTCACACACTCACGCACGCACGCACACTTTTGGGAAGGAGGGTAGGCGGGGAGGATGCAGTGTGTGTCTATGACCACACTGAACAGATTCAGTAGAAATGATTCGATGATTATTGCGTGTGACTGACGGGACTGGAATGGCATGTCAAACATAAAAAATAGACCGATGCTTATCAGTGATTATGTGAGTGTTGGCTAGTAAATGTATGGCATATTGTGCCAAAAGAACGAGAGAGAGAAAAAAACAAACCCAACAACAGCAACAAAAAAAAAAACAAACAACAAGCAAACACCAACAGGTTTTTGACCTCACAGAGCTGTTCTACTCAGAGCGTCTTCCCCCCCACCCCCCACCCCCCCTCTCCCCCACCCCCTCCCACCCACCCAAAAAAGTGTGTGAATCTACATGACGCCTGCTGTGACACCGCAGAATAGACTACGATACTCAACTGTTTGTCCATGGAGGGAGAGAGAGAGAGAGGGTGGGACACACACACACACACACACACACACACACACACACAGTTAGAGAAAGAGAGAGAGATAGACAGACAGAGACAGAGAGAGAAACAGACAGACAGACACAGAACCACACAGAGAGGGAGGGAGAGAGAGACAGAGGGAGGGAGAGAGACAGAGGGACACAGAGAGAGAGAGACAGAGGGACACAGAGAGAGAGGGAGAGGGAGGGAGAGAGAGACAGATGGACACAGAGAGAGAGGGAGAGGAAGAGAGAGACACACAGGGAGAGAGACAGACAAACACAGTGACACAGAGAGAGACAGACAGACAGACACAGAGACAGACAGACACAGAGATACACAGAGAGACAGATAAGACAGACAGAGAGAAAGAGACAGACACAAAGAGAGACAGACAGAAAGACAGAGACTGAACAGAGAGAGTCATCGGAACCATCATTATATGAATCTGTTTTCTGCCTGGAGGAATGGAACGTTTTCCCCAAGTCTTTGGTGATGTCAGTGTTTTTTCTCCTTCCTTCCACGTGGCCACAGCCACTCCTTCATAGGATGTCAAACAACTTGCGACCCATGGCCCACCATATATCTCAGTGCCATACACAGACCGGTCCGGAATATAACGTCTTTTTTTTTGTTTCTTGCACACACGGCTTCCGCTCAGTGTTGCTAGCCTACAAACTATGGCAGGACAAGTGGGTTAAAAGATGATGAGTGTAAAAATTTGTGTAGTCAAGTCAAAGCCAAAATTTTCATTTCAATACGGTGAAGTTGAATTAAAAAAAAAACAACAATTGCTCTTTCTTTCTTTCTTTCTTTCTATTTTATAA
>NC_134881.1:31068888-31071388 GCF_041734735.1 Babylonia areolata
TCGACTTTTACCACAAGGTTCTTTTAACTCTCTCCATACGAACGGCGAAAGAGACGAAGTTAACAGCGTTTCAAAATATTGCAAGCGGAAGGCTCTTGTATTGAAGAGGTGAATGTTGACAAAGAATACCACAATTCTGACAACGGAAGCTAAAGGTTGGGTCATTCAGACACCCACTGGACATCCGATGGGTCCGTGTAGAGGAGAAGAGAAGACTGACCGTACTGAGTGAGTTAAAAAAGTCTACCCCTGAACACGTTTCTGTCTCCACTGGTTGCCTGTTTCCGATGGAATCAGTAGACAGCAAGCTGCCCACTCCATCCATTTTTTTTTCAGTCCTCCTTGCTTTTTCTGCAGTCAAATGGGTCTGAGCCAGAGTGTCTCTCTGAACTCCTCCGCCGTATCTCTGCTCCGTCTCTCCATCTCTGCTCTTCTTCTGATACTCCAATCTCGGGATACCTTGTGTTAGAACTAAGACTTACATTTAAAGAATTTTCTTTTCTTTTCGGATTTTTTTCTTTTCTTCTTCTTCTTCTTCTTCTTTTTAATATTCAAGGCCTAAGACGTGAAACAAACTTCCTGAAAACCTCCGTCAACATATGAACTACTACTACTTTTACTACTACTACTACTACCATTATCGTCATTGTTTATTGTTTTTATCATTAATCTAATTATTATTATTATTATTATCATCATCATCATCATTAATGTTGTTGTTGTTATTGTTGCTACCATTATGATTCGTCATCATCGTCATTATCACCTTGTTACATGGCTTTGTTCACACTTTGGTTCAGTTTCCCAGACACATGATACACTGTTACATCAGAAGACGCAAAAAAAAACAACCCCGAGGATCAGCTAGACTGGCGGAATTCACCCCCATGGCACTGAAATCATCCCCCCCCCCGCCCCCTTGACCTCCCCCCCCTCCCCTCCCCTCCCCTCCCCTCCCCACAACCCCTAACCCTCTACATCCCTTTCAGTAGTGAGACAAAACTGGCCTGGTTTGAAGATATCGCCAAATTTATCATGGCCAGCGACGCGGCAGACGCTCACAAACATGGATTCACTGCACGTGGACTGATGAGACAGCATACACTATGATCCAGATAGTAGTCCCGGCCCTGTCCTGGCGCCGTGAGGTCCGGGTGGTCCTGACTGACATGGCGGCTCAGTGCCGGAAACAGCGCGTGCGCGTGCGCGTGCGCGAGGTGGCAATCTCAGTCACGGTAACCACGTGTCTTCCGGCTGCGACATCCTCCTTCCTCATTGCCAAGTCAGTTGGAGTTTTTCCCACTGAGCTCTTTGGTTTTACCCCGCGCAGAGACTGACATAAATGTGTGGGTTTGTCTGTCCCAGTGACGGGCGCAATAGCCGAGTGGTTAAAGCGTTGGACTTTCAATCTGAGGGTCCCGGGTTCGAATCACCGTGACGGCGCCTGGTGGGTAAAGGGTGGAGATTTTTACGATCTCCCAGGTCGACACATGTGCAGACCTGCTAGTGCCTGAACCCCCTTCGTGTGTAAATGCATGTAGAAGATCAAATACGCACGTTAAAGATCCTGTAATCCATGTCAGCGTTCGGTGGGTTATGGAAACAAGAACATACCCAGCATTCACACCCCCGAAAGCGGAGTATGGCTGCCTACATGGCGGGGTAAAAACGGTCATGCACGTAAAAGCCCACTCGTGTACATGCGATTGAACGTGGGAGTTGCAGCCCACGAACGCAGAAGAAGATGAAGAAGAAGTCTGTCCCAGTCTCTCTGTCTGTCTGTCATGTCTGTCTGTCTCAGTATCTCCTTTTCTTTTCGGTCGTAGTAGAACAGTTTAATTCAACCAATGCTAAACACTGCTGTGACTCGTCAGTGCTTATACCATGGGCCAGTTCAAGTTGTTTTGGTGTTGAGAGCTAAATGAGTTAATACGCACGTTAGTGTTGCAACAACCTGACTGAAGAAAACCAACCGTAACTTGATTTCCAACGTATATCCAGCTTAGGATCCAAGTGTTATACTTAGTAAGTAAGTATAAATTGTTTTACGTTTTTTCCAGAAAGTGGTGAGCTTGGGACATGCATAGAATGCATGTTCAATGTAGTCGGTTTCTTGGCACCAATGGCATTTGTTAGTATCTGTGACACCCATTTTTTGTAGCATGATGTTTGTTGGGTAGATGTTGTGTATGAATTTGAAATGTAATAACCTCAGTCGAGTTTCCTGCGTGCATTCATAGGCTAAGCTGAAATAATCTTGAGTATTGATCTCTAATTTTCGTCTCCAGAATTGCACCGCGCAGATCTCATGGGCCGTCGTTGTATTGTTATAATTGCTCTCTCTCTCTCTCTCTCTCTCTCTCTCTCTCTGTGTGTGTGTGTGTGTGTGTGTGTGTGTGTGTGTGTGTGTGTGTGTGTGTGTGTGTGTGTGCTTTTACCGGTGTCTGTTCTGGTATCATAATTATGTCTTCCCCTGAGCCGGGCCAACCGAGACAGAGAC
>NC_134881.1:31083888-31091388 GCF_041734735.1 Babylonia areolata
TGTGTGTGTGTGTGTGTGTGTGTACATAGTTATTTAATTTTTTCATATATATCACATATACATATATGTATAGAGAGACAGATTAGAATAGAACAGAATAGAATGTCTTTATTACCAAGTGTACCGGGGTCAAAAGAAATATTGGGGGGTTGGGGGGGGGGGGGGGGTAGTACATAACAAGATACGAGATAAATCGAAAATCATACACAATCACAGTTACAGTAGAAATTAGGATGCATACAAGTCAGTGCATATCAATATAAAAACTTGTGCATTCTCACACTGATGCACGCACTGCACACACACACGCACGCACACACACTCACACACACACACACACACACACACACACACACACACACACACACACACACACGTTTCAACAGAAGCTGCATATTACATGTGGATGGGGCTGATGACTAGATCTTCAGATAGATGGTTGTTGATTGCACAGTTCTATTTATCATACTAGATTTGCTCTGATATATATATTATCGGCACCTTGTGGGTTATGAGAGTGGCCGTCGAAACATTTTTTTAAATTTTCGATCACCCAGATCAAGAAATGAGCAGACGTTTTGCTCTTTAATATAAACAGTAAAATAGTGTGTATAAACGTACGGAAGATGAACCACGCACGCTAAAGACGTCAAGCCGTAATCCTCGTCAGATTGTGGTGAAAAGACACACGAACTTGACACGCCCAGCATGATTATTTATGATATGGCCCGGGGGTGGGGGGGGGTGAGGGGTGGGGGGGGGTAAGTGTGTTCATACACGTAAACCCTTACCCTTAGAATATTAATTTTGTTTGTGCCTATCTTATTTCTTCTTCTTCTTCTTCTTCTGCGTTCGTGGGCTGCAACTCCCACGTTCACTCGTTTATACACGAGTGGGCTTTTACGTGTATGACCGTTTTTACCCCACCATGTAGGCATCCCATACTCCGTTTTCGGGGGTGTGCATGCTGGGTATGTTCTTGTTTCCATAACACACCGAATGCTGACACTGATGAATTACAGGATCTTTAACGTGCGCATTTGATCTTCTGTTTGCGTATACACACGAAGGGGATTCAGGCACTAGCAGGTCCGCACATATGTTGACCTGGGAGATCGTAAAAATCTCCACCCTTTACCCACCAGGCGCCGTCACCGTGATTCGAACTCGGGACCCTCAGATTGAAAGTCCAACGCTTTAACCACTCGGCTATTGCGCCCTTTGTGTACCTATCTTATGAATCCACAATGTGATTTCTCACGATTAGATCATACGATTTTTTTTTTTTATAATCTGAATGGACCTGGTGACCAACACCAGAGATGCAGACCACGAACGCAGGCAAAAAAAACAACAACAAAAAACCTGAGAAGTGGAAGACGATCTGGGGGTCCTTCAGTCCGTACACACACACACACACACACACACACACACACACACACACACACAACACACACACACGATGGTGATTGTTTCCAGGTCAAGGTGTTGGTTGGAAATCCAGGCAAGGTAACGAACTGTAATCTAAGCGGTAGGAAGAACAGCGGAAAAAAAAAAAACAGGGGTAGCTGCTATAAAAGCAATGAGCTTCAGTGAGCGGGGTAATTACCAATTAAGACAAGATATCGAAGTTATCGCCAAGAGAGATTAAAAGACATTCACCAACCAACTTGCACCAAGACGAACCGGCAGGCGGCAACACGAGAGATGAGGACTGACAGAGAGTTCCGCAAGTACCAGTTGGTTCTCTGATGCTCTCTGGGAAGGTGAAAATGTCCATGGAAAAGTCTCACTCTCTCTCAATAAATAAGTAAAGAAGTAAATGAATGAATGAATAGATAAATAAATAAATGAATGAATAAAAACAAAATGACTGAATTGTCCGAGAATTGATGTACATGAAAAAAGTGTCCTTTAAAAAGAAAAAAAAATACATTGTTTGAGGGAACGAAGGTTCGAGCCAGAGACGGAAGGGGAGGAATATATGCATGCAGAAGGGGCAGTGATTATCATCTGTGTTGGCTTGAGCTGTTGTATAAGTTCCGTGCCTCTGTGTGTGTGTGTGTGTGTGTGTGTGTGTGTGTGTGTGTGTGTTTGTGCGCGCGAGCGCGTGCTAACAGGCGAGTACATGTTCAATTTCCATTTGAGTTTCTCAAGGATACGTCATTGCGTTTCGATAAATCCATTTACACTGCACCACATCTGCTGGGCAGATGTATGACCAGCAACGAAACCCAACGCGCTTTAGAGATGGAGTCTCCCGTCGGTCCGACGGATGAGTACGTAGGCAGGCTTATCTGTTGGTGTGTGTCCTCATATGGGAGAAGAGGCCGATTCTGGATGCGCAGCATTTCCCGCAGGTGTTGCAAGGGAAAACGTCTCCAGAAGTTGAGCCCTGCTTCCTTCGCTCACGCTTCTCCTTCAAGTTAATGGCCAGCGTTCTCTTGTTTTCAAACGTCTTTATGCCACTAGAGCACAGCATCCTCCAGCGACAGCGGTCAAGGGCATCAGTTTCCCACCAGGAAGCGATGTCTATGTCACAGGCTTTGAGGTTTGTCTTCATGGTGTCCTTGAAGCGCTTGCAGGGTCTTCCAAGTTCACGGTGGCCTTCCTTCAGCTGGCCATACAAAAGCATCTTTAGTAAGGAGTTGGTAAAGTGCATGCATATATGTCTACCTGTCAGAGTGGACTTCGTCTTCAGATTTTGCTAGAGGACAGCACTTATGTTGCCATGGCGGGTTTTTGTTGTTGTTTGTTGTTGTTGTTTGTTTGTTTTTTGTTGTTGATGTTGTTGTTGTTTTTTTGGGGGGGCGGTCAGTGATCCAAGTGTGCGCCGCTACACACGGGAACTCGGTTCATCGTCTCATCCGAATGACGATGTAGAGACAGTTTAAATTTCCCAGTCGAACTTGAGAGAAATAGCGAGATCGGGATACGAACTCAGATCCCTCCCGCAAGGACTGACACTATATTGACAGATAAGGCGGTCTCAAGTTCACCATTCTGCCGCTTTCATTACAGAACCCACAATCAGCTGTGGGTTTTCCCCCTGTCGTCTTTTATCCAATCGTATGTCAGTGTACGATCTCGAACCAACCAACCACTGACCTTTTTATTACTTTTTTGGGTTTTTTTTTCAGCGGCCTATTCCCGCCCCCCCCCCCCCACCCCCCTTCACTTTGACAGTCCTTCAGGTGCACGGACTTCACCAGCCCACCAAACTAGCTACAACTTTCTTCTCTCTGTCTCCCTCTCTCTGTCTCCCTGTCTCCCCCACTCTTTCTGTCTCCCTTTCTCTGTCTCCCTGTCTCCCCCACTCTTTCTGTCTCCCCCACTCTTTCTGTCTCCCTCTCCCTGTCTCCCTCTCCCTGTCTCCCTCACTCTCTCTGTCTCCCTGTCTCCCCCACTCTCTCTGTCTCCCCCACTCTCTCTGTCTCCCCCACTCTCCCTGTCTCCCTGTCTCCCCCACTCTCCCTGTCTCCCCCACTCTCTCTGTCTCCCTGTCTCCCCCACTCTCTCTGTCTCCCCCACTCTCTCTGTCTCCCTGTCTCCTCCACTCTCTCTGTCTCCCCCACTCTCTCTGTCTCCCTGTCTCCCCCACTCTCTCTGTCTCCCCCACTCTCTCTGTCTCCCTGTCTCCCCCACTCTCTCTGTCTCCCTGTCTCCTCCACTCTCCCTGTCTCCCCCACTCTCTCTGTCTCCCTGTCTCCTCCACTCTCCCTGTCTCCCCCACTCTCTCTGTCTCCCTGTCTCCTCCACTCTCTCTGTCTCCCCCACTCTCTCTGTCTCCCTGTCTCCCCCACTCTCTCTGTCTCCCTGTCTCCCCCACTCTCTCTGTCTCCCTGTCTCCCCCACTCTCTCTGTCTCCCTGTCTCCTCCACTCTCTCTGTCTCCCCCACTCTCTCTGTCTCCCTGTCTCCCCCACTCTCTCTGTCTCCCTGTCTCCCCCACTCTCTCTGTCTCCCTGTCTCCCCCACTCTCCCTGTCTCCCTCACTCTCTCTGTCTCCCTGTCTCCCCCACTCTCCCTGTCTCCCCCACTCTCTCTGTCTCCCCCACTCTCTCTGTCTCCCTGTCTCCCCCACTCTCCCTGTCTCCCCCACTCTCTCTGTCTCCCTGTCTCCTCCACTCTCTCTGTCTCCCCCACTCTCTCTGTCTCCCTGTCTCCCCCACTCTCTCTGTCTCCCTGTCTCCCCCACTCTCTCTGTCTCCCTGTCTCCCCCACTCTCTCTGTCTCCCCCACTCTCCCTGTCTCCCCCACTCTCTCTGTCTCCCTGTCTCCCCCACTCTCTCTGTCTCCCCCACTCTCTCTGTCTCCCTGTCTCCCCCACTCTCCCTGTCTCCCCCACTCTCTCTGTCTCCCCCACTCTCTCTGTCTCCCTGTCTCCCCCACTCTCTCTGTCTCCCTGTCTCCCCCACTCTCCCTGTCTCCCCCACTCTCTCTGTCTCCCTGTCTCCCCCACTCTCTCTGTCTCCCCCACTCTCTCTGTCTCCCTGTCTCCCCCACTCTCCCTGTCTCCCCCACTCTCTCTGTCTCCCCCACTCTCTCTGTCTCCCTGTCTCCCCCACTCTCCCTGTCTCCCCCACTCTCTCTGTCTCCCCCACTCTCTCTGTCTCCCTGTCTCCCCCACTCTCCCTGTCTCCCCCACTCTCTCTGTCTCCCTGTCTCCCCCACTCTCCCTGTCTCCCCCACTCTCTCTGTCTCCCCCACTCTCTCTGTCTCCCTGTCTCCCCAACTCTCTCTGTCTCCCCCACTCTCTCTGTCTCACTCTCTCTATCTCACTCTCTCTGTCTCCCCCAATCTCTCTGTCTCCCTGCCCTCTCTCTCTCTCTCTCTCTCTCAGTTCTCTCCCCCGACCTTTTTACGCCGGAAGCGTCAGGCCGGCACGGCTCAGTGGTTGGTTATCGCTTGAGCATGCGCAGTGATGTTTTATCGCCGGCGGGCTGCGGGCAGTGACTTTACAAGGACTTCCGACAAGTCGTCGATCAAGTGTGTTGCACTCTTCCTCCAAGCATAGCACTGAGTGTGGGATGTTTGGTCCACTGCCGCGTGCTGCTGCTGCTGCTGTTGCTGCTGCTGCTTGCTGCTGCTGCTGCTGCTGCTGCTGCTGCTGCTGCTGCATGGCCTCCTGAGTGTTGTCTTCGCGGGCCACGTTGGGCGGAGGGTTTGGATTGGATCTAGGTCTGTGTGTGTGGGGGTGGGTGGAGGATGGGTTGGAGAGGCCTGGGAACGTGTCTGACAGGGACTTTAGTGCCAGAGTGTTTCAGTGTTGTTGTTTGTTATCTATTACCGCTTGGGGTTGTTTCGTTTGTTTGTTTGTTTGTTTGTCTGTCAGTACGGTTATGTTATAATAGTAATGATAATCACCATCATCATCATCATCGTCGTCGTCGTCGTCGTCATCATCATCATCATCATCATCGTCATCGTCATCATCATTCTCTTCATCATCTTGATGAGGAGGAGGAAGAGGAGGAGGATGAAGGCATATTCTCCATGGTACACGCGTGGTTCCCGTTGATTATAGTGAAGAACTACAAGAAGGAAATCGAAGCCGCGAGTGATAAGGCGGGGAGAATGTGAAGGAGGCATACCGGTACCTACTACATACACAGGCTAAAAGGCCTATCGATCCGAATAATCAGTATTTTTGCTACACCGTCTGGAACTATAGTGTACTGTCGAACCGGCGGACGTTATATGCTGGAAACTCCATCTCGTGGGAGCAGCCCACTCCGATTGGCATTTCAATGTTTTACGATCGTAACACAGATCTATATGTTTTCAGACATTCCCTGTCTACATCACGCCTTTCCAACTTTTTCTTCTTCTTCTTCTTCTTTTTTTTTTATCGTAACAAAATCAACAAATAATCGCTTAAATAATTCTTCTACATGGCACCTTCACGCTGTCATTCGTGCTTTTCTTCTTCTTCTCCTCCTCCCCCTCCTCCTCCTCCTCCTTCACTTCCTCAACACCCCCCTCCTCCTCCTCGTCCTCCACCTCCTCCTCCTCCTCCTCCTTCACTCCGTCCTCCTCCTCCTCCTCCTTCTTCTTCTTCTTCTTCTTCTTCTTCTTCTTCTTCTTCTTTTTCTTCTTCTTCTTCTTCATTTGTTGAATACTTCATGTATTTTTTGCATCATGGCTTTAACAGATGTGATGCGCAGTATAATGGGGCTCACACCGCACGCCACGACTGTCGCTTTCTTGACTGAGACCCTGAAATTGAAAACTGATATTAGCACACATGTAAAGCGGCTGAATAAATAAAAGAGTATACACTTCTACAGGGAGGGGTCGGGTGGGTGGGGGGGGGGTGGAAGCAGATGGTTGGCGGAAGAAGAGGTACACGGGTTGTTGTTGTTGTTGTTTTGTTGTTGTTGTTGTTTTCTAGGCTGATAGTGTCCTGGCATATGATGTATCTACACTGAATTCGATCCCACCCAAAAACTGGTGCTCCGGTGGATAAGAGGGAGGAGAAAAATAAACTAACATACAGACACGAGATAACGAAACCGAAACCGATTAGACAGATCGTGTGGCAGGAAACAGCTGCATACAGCAAAATGTCATTTTCTTTTCCTGGTCTGGGAAATTGGATTTGGCTTTCACTTTCATTCAATCACAGAGCTAAGAACTTTATTAAACATGTGCAAGAAAGAATCAACGTCAAGTATCTCGCTCTTGAAAAAGGGAGATGCAGGTAAGAGGCCCTTTTCTCGGTTCCCTGCAAGTCACTTCTTGTTTCTTGTTTCGTTTCTTTTCTGTGTTGTTTTTGTTTAACTCACCTTTTCCCTCAGCAGTAAGTTCAATTGTGGCAGGTCCACTTCCTTTGCGTTAGCTGTGCTTGACTATGTATGTATACATATGTATGTGTACATAACTACATGCATGTACATGAATGTGTATTGTGTATGCGCGTGCGTTTATGTAAGTTTGTGCCTGCCTATGTGGGCGTATGTGTTAGGGTAGCTGTTAGATACACATGTATTGTTAAAATGTATGTACGCAGTGTGTGTGTGTGTGTGTGTGTGTGTGTGTGTGTGTGTGTGTGTGTGTAGTCATATTTTGGTGTGTGTATGTAACATAGATGTAATGTTTTATGTTAACAAAGCGTTTTTGTAAAGCACCTAGAGCAGATTTCTGGATAGTGTGCTATATAAGTATCCATTATTATTATTATTATGTTTTGGTTTTGGTTGTTTTTGTTTCTTTTATAGTGTTCTGCACGTGGCTTTCTTCAATGGCAATCAAAGATAAACATGAAAGGCTATTCATGCACAACGGAGCTCATGCCTGCTGCATGTACTACTGGCACTTAGCGGCAGCGGCCGGCGCACGTAAAAGTACGTTCGGCAAGAGGAGTGCAGGCAAAACTATGCAGGACCCCCCCCCCCCCCCACCCTCATTCCTGCTTAAATGGGGAATCAGACACACAACTGATGTCATGGGCAGGATGAATACGTGTGAGTGTGTGTGTGTGTGTGTGTGTGTGTGTCTT
>NC_134881.1:31093888-31101388 GCF_041734735.1 Babylonia areolata
CATAACCCACCGAACGCTGACATGGATTACAGGATCTTTAACGTGCGTATTTGATCTTCTGCTTGCGTATACACACTGACGAAGAGGGTTCAGGCACTAGCAGGTCTGCACATATTATGTTGACTTGGGAGATCGTAAAAAATCTCCACCCTTTACCCACCAGGCGCGGTCAACCGTGATTCGAACCCGGGACCCTTCAGATTGAAAGTCCAACGCTTTAACCACTCGGCTATTGCGCCCGTCAGAAGAGCAGATCGATGACAACGGAATCGTGGCGCAGACCATGCAGCCGGACAGAAAACCAACACGATTTCCGAAGTTTTTCCAAGTTCCCCGCGAAACACCTGGGTTCAAACAACCGTCGAAAAACAGTGTCGGCTTTTTTCTTTCTTTCTTTCTTTCTTTCTTTCTTACTTCCTTCTTTTATTTATTTATTGTTCTCCCCACCCCATCCCTTTTTTTTCATCAACAAAACGCTAGAGACAGAGACACAGAGAGAGAGCAAGAGAGAGAGAGAAAGCAAGAGAGAGAGAGAAAGCAAGATATATATATATATATATATATATATATATATATATAATATATAGAGAGAGGGGAGAGAGAGAGAGAGAGAGAGAGAAAGCAAGAGAGAGAAAGAGAGAGAGGGAGAGAGAGAGAGCAAGAGAGAGAGAAAAGGAGAGCAAGAGAGAGAGAGAGCGAGCAAGAGAGCGAGAGAGAGAGCAAGAGAGAGAGAGAGAGTGAGCGAGAGAGAGCAAGAGAGAGAGAGCGAGAGAGAGAGAGAGCAAGAGATAGAGTGAGAGAGCAAGAGAGAGAGATGGATCAGACTGTATGACAAACGTCCCCTTCCCTCCTCCACACTGACCCCCTCAGAGTCAGTCCAGGTCCACCTCCTCCTCCTCCTCCTCCTACTCATCCTCCTCCTCCTTCTCCTCCTTCTCCTCCCTCTCCTCCTCCTTCTTCCTCCTCTTCGTCCTCCTCCTCTTTTCTTTTTTTTTCTTATGCTGTGTGATATAGTTTGTGCTCTACTTTCCATGAGTAAAACATCAAGGAACGATTGATATGAAATTTTAAATTATATTTGATTATTATTTTGTTGTTGTTTGTTGTTGTTGTTGTTGGTTTGTTGTTGTTGTTGTTGTTTCCTCAGTCTGCTGGGCCCAGGTTCCGTCGTGTGACCTTACAACAGCTGGCTTGATCAAACAGGTTTCATGACATTTCTTTTCAGCTGTAAGGACTTCACTCTTGAAGGATGTTCGTTCAAATTTACCGACAAGAATATCACGAGGGAAAAAAGAAGAATTTTTTCCCCCCTCTCTCTCTCTCTCTGAGATTTCTCTTCCTCTCTTCTTCCCTTGTTTATTTATCTTTGTTTATCTATCTATCTCTTTTTTCATATTTAAATATGTCGTTCATATTTATATACACATGAACTTCTAATATATAGAACTACTAAGGACATACAGTTATCGTTCTGCAACGTTAATAATATAAAATGTTGACTACATAGTTGATATATTAATGATGCATATTTTCTTGTTGCGTAAATGTCTTCTGTTATTTATGTGAAAATGTAAACGCAAAAATGATTTTTTTTTTTTTTAAGTTTGAAAAAAAAAAAAAAAAAAAAAAGAATATCGTGAGATGAGGTTTCCGTCACAAGGGAGAAGGGGCAAGAAGTCGCTGTGGTGTAACTCAGCATTTTATTGACTCACTTGTCTAAACAAAGTGAGTCTATGTTTTAACCTGGTGTTCGGTTGTCTGTGTGTGTGTGTGTGTGCGTGTGTGTGTGTGTGTGTGTGTGTGTCTGTGTGTCTGTGTGTGTGTCTGTGTGTGTGTCTGTGTGTCTGTGTGTCCGTGGTAAACTTTAACATTGACATTTTCTCTGCAAATACTTTGTCAGTTGACACCAAATTAGGCATAAAAATAGGAAAAATTCAGTTCTTTCCAGTCATCTTGTTTAAAACAATATTGCACCTCTGGGATGGGCGCAAAAAAATTTGAAAAATGAAGCCTAATTATATGCAAACTGCATTTACTGTTATATTTATATTTTTTATATTCTCTAAACTTGGCACTTTGATCTGATATTCTGACCCAACAACAAGAGCAGTCATTATTATAATTTTTTGTTCAAACAGGAACTTCTTTTGCAAAGCATGGAATTTTTATATATTTTGCAAACGTTTTGGTGCAGATAGTAAAAAAGGGAAATTACTCTGTAATTAATGCTAGGGGACTTAATTTGCTTTAAACTGATCTTTCTCAACTAAAACATTACATTTTGAAATTATACTCAATACATAAAAAGCTTGGATTTTTTTTAAAGTGTATCACAAGTGAGTCTTGAAGGCCTTGCCTCTCTTGTTTAGCATTAAACTACATGTAGTAATGGGTGGTAACTGACTCTCTCCATTCGCACTGTCACACGATTTCAAGCCAATGCTGCTTACGCTACCGATTCAGCTAGCACTGACACATGTACTCCCACTGAAGTTGAATGACTGCCATTCTCGTACAGTTTCAGTTTCAGTTTCAGTAGCTCAAGGAGGCGTCATTGCGTTCGGACAAATCCATATACGCTACACCACATCCGTCTGCCAAGCAGATGCCTGACCAGCAGCGTAACCCAACGCGCTTAGTCAGGCCTTGAGAGAAAAAAATATATATATATAAGCTTACATAAATAAATAAATAAATAATAATTATGATATAAAAAAGGGTAGTAGTAATGAAAATAATAATAAAATAATAATAATAACAAATAGATAAATAAATAAGACAACAATGATAAATAAGCAAATAAATGTAAAAATTTACATTTACATTCTCGTACATTATTCATGTAACATACACCACACAGTATATGTATACTACTGCGGTTTGAGCGCTCAAAAAAAAAAAAAAATCAATCAGCCAGGACGAATCACATCCAGCTTTTGGAGATTTTCGAGATGCTCCCCTCTGGTCGACGGAACAGAAGTATAAGGACGAAAACCAATCGCTTCGCCAATAGCTTTTTCCCCAAAGCAGTCAATGCCCTGTCTCTCTATGATCAATAGAATTGTCTTCTGTTCAAACGTGTGAGTGTGTGTGTAGTATGTGCATGTGTGAGTATGCACAAGTTTTTATATTGACATGCACTTGGATGCATCCTAATTTCTACTGTATCTGTGTTTGTGTATGATTTTCAATTTATGTTCGTACATGTGCGTAATGCAATGTTCGTAACAAGTTATGTACTATCCCCGCCCCAATATTCCCTGTGACCCCGGTACACTTGGTAATAAAGACATATTCTATTCTATTCTAGTCTAGTCTATTCTGTTCTATTCTTTGCTTTGTCTGTCCCTTTTACCAGATGACGATGGTCAAAAAGTACGGCCGGCAATGCTCCTTCACCAACTCGACAAGTATCCAACAGTTCTATCTGTCTCAGTCATGACTCATACAGGTCGCAGGGAGGGGAGCGATGTCCACCCTACTGAGTGAAAATAATCATCGTTGTAAACATTGACAGACATGTCTACGTTGGTGAAAATGTCAGTGACCGACACCAGAGACCTGTGCTTTGGTGTGTGTGTGTGTGTGTGTGTGTGTGTGTGTGTGTGTGTGTGTGTGTGTGTGTGTGTGTGTTGCGTGTGTTGTGTGTGTGTGTGTTGTGTGTGTTGTGTGTGTGTGTTTGCGTGTGTGTGTGTGTGTGTGTGTGTTGCGTGTGTTGTGTGTGTGTGTGTGTGTGTGTGTTCTGTGTGTGTGTGTGTGTGTGTGTGTGTGCTCTGTGTGTGTGTGTGTGTGTGTGGTGTGTGTGTTTGTGCGCGCGCGCGTGTGTGTGTGCTCTGTGTGTGGTGTGTGTGTGTGTGTGTGTGTTTGTGCGTGTGTGTGTGTGTGTGAGTGTGTGTGCGTGCTCTGTGCGTGTGTGTGTGTGTGTGTGTGTGCTGGATGAAGTCATCCAGAAATACTACCGCAGCAGAGCTGACTCTTCCAGAAGGTGGAAAGGTTACGTTAGTACATGTTGCAATGTTGAGAGACAGGTCTGACAGGATACGTAGCCTAGAAATAAGTGTGTGGAGGAGGGGGTTGTGGAGGGGGGGTGTGCAGGGTAATGTGTGTGTGTGTGTGTGTGTGTGTGTGTGTGTGTGTGTGTGTGTTGGGGCTCATGTACGTTTATGTGTATTTGATTGTGCTTTCATATCTGTGAAACTGAATGTTTGTTGCATATCTGTTATGCATGTGTGTGTGTATGTGTGAATGTGTGTCTGCATGTTTTACATTTATTTGCTTATTTTATCATCATTGTTGTCTTTTTTTCTTCTTCCTTTTTGTCAGTGCGCTTACAGTTGACTTCATCAAGTTTTTGCGCCTTATAGATATTATCATTATGATTAATAGTTCTCTTTTATGTATTTATCAATTATTTATTTATTTATTTACTTAATTTTATTTTATTTTATTCATTTATTTATTTGTTTGTTTATTTATTTTTCGTTTGTTTGTTTTGTTTTGTTATTTTATTTTATTTCCTTTTTTTTTCTTTTTTTTTCTGTTTTTTTTTTTTTTAACTAAGCGCGTTGGGTTACGCTGCTGGTCAGGCATCTGCTGGGCAGATGTAGTGTAGCGTATATGGAATTGTCCGAAGGCAGTGACGCCTCCTTGAGCTACTGATACTGACAGGAAGAACATGACCAGCAAGCAACCTTTCATTTTTGACACGTCTGTTCCGATGCTGAACCCAAGTAACTAGTTTAGTTATCTGGTGGTGACAACCCCATATGCATGGAAGACTCACGACCTGAAGTGAATGGGAGATAAACATGTCTACCAACACAACACAGTCACCTGCCGGAGTAGGGGGTGGGAGGGGAGGAGAAAGGGGGACGGGGAGGGGGGATGCGGGGGGGGGGGGGGGTGGAGGCGGGCGGGGGACTGGGGGGGGGGGGGGGGCGCGCATACAGTCTGATCCAGCTGTGTCCTGCTCGTCTTGACTTTTTGACAGAGTTTCCGTGTAGGTGAACCATCATAATCATTATGGTCACACGTGTCATTGTTTATGTCCCACTAGTGGATCAGAGGACTGGATACTGAGTGGATCAAGAACTTCCTCACCTCACCTCAGTATCAGCAAACCTCTGCAGATCTGTATCGAACTTATTGTTCTTTGTGATTCTTCAGGGGAATATATCATTGCTGTTTTGTGGTATAGTGACAAGGATTATTATATGTTAATATGTGTTGTATGGTAGAAGAAGAAGAAGAAGAAGAAGAAAAGAGAACTTTCTCACCCACCAGAAAATGAAAGTGTACATTACTGGAGGCGGAGAAGTTAATCAGAGGAATCAGACGAAGTATACCCCCGAAAGCGGAGTATGGCTGCCTACATGGCTGGGTAAAAACGGTCATACACGTCAGTTAAAGCCCACTCGTGTACATACGAGTGAACGTGGAAGTTGCAAGCCCACGAACGAAGCAGCAGCAGAAGAAGAAGAAGGCGTAGTATTATCAGGTGTCAGAGAGAGAGATATATATATATATATATATATATATATATAGATATATATACCTCTGTGCAGAGGACTTACTGTGCTGCGGGGAGGTCCACTCCTTCCAAATCACATCACATTCACCATGAAGGAGTACCTCTGCAATGTCTTGTTCCTGATCCTGACAACACCCTGTTGAATTCCCACCATGCCAAACCTGGTTCGTTATTTGTATTTGCATTTCTTTTTATCGCAACAGATTTTTCTGTGTGAAATTCAGGCTGCTTTCCCCAGGGACAGCGCGTCGCTACACTGAGAGCGCCACCCATTTTTGGGTATTTTCTCCTGCGTGCAGCTTTATTTGCTTTTCCTATCGAAGTGGATTTTTCTTCAGAATTTTGCCAGGAACAACCCTTTTGTTGCCGTGGGTTCTTTTACGTGCGCTAAGTGCATGCTGCACACGGGACCTCGGTTTATCGTCTCATCCGAATGACTAGCGCCCAGCCTCCACCACTCAAGGTCTAGCGGACGGGGAGAAAATGTCGGCGGCTGAGCCGTGATTCGAACCAGCGCGCTCAGATTATCTCGCTTCCTAGGCGGACGCGTTACCTCTAGGCCATCACTTCACCTTGGATTAATTAATCAAGTCTGGTGTGAAAAAGAGGGGATGATTTTGTTGTCAGTAACGTGTCAACGTTGTGATCGTGTACTAAATGGAGCGAGAGACAGACAGACAGACAGAGACAAATACAGAGAGACATAGACAGAGACATGGACAGAGACAGAGGCATAAACAGAGAGAGAGAGAGACGTGGGTGGGGAGGTGCCTTAATTTATACATTTATTTGGTCCACAGTCTCCTAAGTTAATACATTACTCACGAAAGTAGATTGTACAGTACTTTCAGAAATAATCCTCTGACAAGATTTGTCCACAAGCCGTCTCTGTCAAAAATAAATAAATAAATGATTTGATGAATAGATAGATAAGTAAATGAATAGATAAATGAATACATAAATAAATAGATAGATAGATAAATAAATAAATAAATAGATAAATGAATAAATAAATAAATGAATAAATAGATTTTTTTTAATAATGGTTGACATATTTGTTGCGGGTATTTCTGAAACTTTACATGTGCCAAATCTCCTTTCGTTTTCAAGGCTATGTGCAAATTTGTCTTGATTTTGTTTTTCCTTTACCTCGCATCACATCCACACACACACACACACACATCCATCCCAACCCCTTATCACTGACTAGTTTGATGCCTGAAAATATAATATAAAAAAAAAAGAAAGAAAGAAAGAAAGAACGAAAAGAAAGTAAAACAGAAAACAGCTTCACCCGAACCTCCAGAGAAGAGAATCGAAAGAGAGTACCCCCGAAAACGGAGTATGGCTGCCTACATGGCGGGGTAAAAACGGTCATACACGTAAAAGCCCACTCGTATGCATATGAGTGAACGTGGGAGTTACAGCCCACGAACGCAGAAGAAGAAGAAGAAAGAGAGTGCGACTAGGAACTTAAGGCAGAACAAAGACATAGTGGAAGGAGGGAGTGGTATAGAGAGAGACAGACAGACAGGGGATAGTGGGTAGTTTGGTGGGGGGTGGGGGGGGGGGGGGGGTAGGAGGACTAGAAAGACAGAGTAGAGAGCGAGGAGATATAGACAGAGAGAAAGACGGTGACAGAGACAGAAGAAGAAGAAGAGAGGAAGGGGGAAAAAAAAAAAAAAAGCTGCCTTTATGCTCGCATGGCCCACCGTAACGCCCCCACACACACACCAAAAAAAAAAAAAAAAAAAAAAAAAAAAGCCACTTGCGCGGGTGGTATGGCATGGTGTGTGTGTGTGTGTGTGTGTGTGTGTGTGTGTGTGTGTGTGTCGCTGTGTGTGTGTGTGTGTCTGTGTCTGTGTGTGTCTGTGTGTGTGTGTGTGTGTCTCTGTGTGTCGGTGTGTCTGTGTGTTGGGTGGTGGGGGGAGGTGGAGGTGAAGGCAAGGAATGGGCGTGTAGTGCGTAGA
>NC_134881.1:31106388-31108888 GCF_041734735.1 Babylonia areolata
GGGTTAACTCTCTCCATACGAACGGCGAAAGACACGACGTTAACAGCGTTTCACCCCAGTTACCATCATCAAAATATTGCAAGCGGAAGGCTCTTATACTGAAGAGGTGAATGTTGACAAAGAATACCACAGTTCTGACGACGGAAGCTAAAGGTTGGGTCATTCAGACACCCACTGGACATCCGAGGGGTCTGTGTAGAGGAGAAGAGAGGACTGGCCGTACTGAGTGAGTTAAGGGTGGAAATCGGTTTTTCCGACCCCCCACGTAAAAAAAAAAAAAAAAAAAAAAAAAAGACCTGATTTGCTTGTGCCTTAATCCTCTTTGCGAGTATACGATAAGCTAAAATGCACACATTAAAGATGATGTTATCCGTATTGTGATCCGTGGTTTATGGACGGAAAAACACGGACATATTGTCAGCCATGCACACCTGCAAAGAAAGGGAGTACGGTGTGTAAAACGGGCATGCATCTGAGTGCCCATTCCTATACATACGAATGAACGTGGGCCCGGAGTTGCTGCCCACGAATTCGGAAAGAAAGAAAGACGGAAAACCAAGAAGAAAAGACTGATGCCTGCGTTCTCATTTGCACGGAAAACATTGGTTGTAAGATTCCGATATCTGGATTGTAGCCACGACAAATTCACTGCTGTAATTTTTGACAGGCGCAAGTTTTTCAGAACCCCCACCCCCCACCCCACCCCCATCCCCCCCACCCCACCCCACGTAAAAAAACAAAGCAAAAAAAAAAAAAAAAAAAAAAAAACCCACCTGATTTGCTTGTGCCTTAATCTTCTTTGCGAGTATACGATAAGCTAAAATACGCACATTAAAGATGATGTTATTCGTATTGTGATCCGTGGTTTATGGACGGAAAAACACGGACATATTGTCAGCCATGCACACCTGCAAGAAAGGGAGTACGGTGTGTAAAACGGGCATGCATCTAAGTGCCCATTCCTATACATACGAATGAACGTGGGCCCGGAGTTGCTGCCCACGAATTCGGAAAGAAAGAAAGACGGAAAACCAAGAAGAAAAGACTGATGCCTGCGTTCTCATTTGCACGGTAAACACTGATTGTAAGATTCCGATATCTGGATTGCAGCCACGACAAATTCACTGCTGTAATTTTTGACAGGCGCAAATTTCTTTTCTTGGATTCATCTAGGGGTCTACGAAATTAACCAGCTTGTGTGAACAGACTAGAAATAATCTTTGACAGCCACCAAAAGTGCTTACCACTGTACATTTTTTAAACCGGGCTAAACTGGTTGTAAAGCGCTGTCCTTCAATACAAGCTCTTCACTTTTAAGCAATGTTTTGGGCGTTGACGCTGCAGTCAGCCAGCTCTCTCAAGCGCTCGAAATCACCCAAGTCAGTTCAGTTTCAGTTTTCAGTTTTCAGTTTCCCAGGGAATCGTTACTGCGTTCGGAGAAACGTATATACGCTACACCACATCTGCTAGGCAGAGATGCTTGACCAGCAGCATAACCCAACGCGCTTTGTCAAGCCTTGTGTGCATGTATATATATTTTTGTGCATATCAGAGTGGATTTCTCCTACAGAAATTTTTCCAGAGAAAAACACTCAAGTTGCCATGGGTTCTTTTACAGTGCGCCAAGTGCGTGCTGCACACAGGTACCTCGGTTTATCGTCACATCCAAATGACTAGACGCTCAGTTTGATTTTCCAGTCAAACTTGGGAGAAACGGCGAGAGTGGGATTCGAACCCACACCCTCACGGACTCTCTGTATTGGCAGACGAGCGTCTCAACCATGCTCCCACCTTCCTCCTTCATCGGTGATTGTGAACTCGAACTCTGAACGTTGCAGCTGAAATATATCGAGAGGAACGGGTAGATCAGTGGTAGGGTGTCTAACAAGAAAGTGACAGAGACCCTAGGTTCGATTACAGCAAGGACGGGCGGAATAGCCGAGTGGTTAAAGCGTTGGACTTGCAATCAATCTGAGGGTCCCGGGTTCCAATCTCAGTAATGGCGTCTGGTGGGTAAAAGGGTGGAGATTTTTTCGATCTCCCAGGTGAACATACAGACCTGCTAGTGTCTGAACCCACTTCGTGTATATACGGCAAGCAGAAGATCAAATACGCACGTTAAAGATCCTGTAATCCATGTCAGCGTTCGGTGGGTAATGGAAACAAGAACATACCCAGCATGCACACCCCCGAAAACGGAGTATGGCTGCCTACATGGCGGGGTAAAAACGGCCATACACGTAAAAGCCCACTCGTGTACATACCGTAATGAACGTGGGAGTTGCAGCCCACGAACGAAGAAGAAGACGATTACAGCAAGGACTGAGATTTTCACTCTTTCCACAAGACCTTGGTTTGGTGGGTGGCCTAAACAAATGCATAAATAGATAAATCAATCAATCGATTTATTAACTGATTTATCAATAAATAAATGAATAGACGAAAGAAAAATTCTTGTTCACGCAGTTGGTGTCTTGCTGTGGCGAGCCAATTGCGATGC
>NC_134881.1:31113888-31118888 GCF_041734735.1 Babylonia areolata
ATTTACTGTTATATTTATATTTTTTGTATTCTCTAAACTTGGCACTTTGACATCTTATTCTGACACAACAACAAGAGGAGTCATTATTATCATTTTTTGTTCAAACAGGAACTTCTTTTGCTAAGCATGGAATTTTTATTTATTTTGCAAATGTTTTGGTGCAGATAGTAAAGAAGGGAAATTACTCTGTAATTAATGCTAGGGGACTTAATTTATTACAAGTGAGTCTTGAAGGCCTTGCCTCTCTTGTTTGTTTGTTTTTATAATTTACACGAATCTCACCCATCTTAAACATTACATTTTAGAATTTGACTCAAAGCATAGAAAGGCTTCTGTGTTTTACTCTCAGCGTGAAGAAGGTATTACACTATCTACATTCGCCCGCGGAGTGGTCGTTTATTGCTGAAAGCATACTATCACAGTAGCGTCTTCCTTTCATGCAAAGTCATAATTGATCAGCACGTGTGTTCATTGATAATAATGATGATAATAATAATAATGATAATAATAATGGACATTTAAGTAGCGCGTTTCTCCAGAAATACTACTCAAAGCGCTAAACATTTCGTTCCCCACTCCCCGCCTCCCCCCCATCAGTACCACTTTCCACCACCACCACCCTCTCTGTCTCTCTCTCTCACACACACACACACACACACACACACACACGTGCGCGCGCGCCAGAAAACACTCACGCAACTGAACATTGGAAACCACCCACCCACCCATGACAACATCCAGAAAACGCATCCCTGCAACATGCACTCAGGCATGCGCACACACACGAACGCACTGACGGACACTTGGTGTTCAACCTATATCATTGAAATGAAGCGAAGGAAGCCGCGGAAATTGTATTCAGACAACGATTTGTACGTCGTAAATCAGTTATCCACGATCGATCAACAAATCAATGAATCTTTGGTCAGTCTAGAATTTTTGTCTGTTATAGTTTACTCACACTACGCATGCAATTTCAGGACATTTTAAAGAATCCCGATATTTCAATCATTCCGTTCATTGACTGGCAGTTACTACAAGCGGTACGTGTATATCCTAACTGGTTTGATAATTCTTGATTACACGGATTTTCTGGAACAAATATATAAACACACACATATACCCTAACCCCCTCTCCCTCCAGTTTCTGTGTGTGTGTGTGTGTGTGTGTGTGTGTGTGTGTGTGTGTCCTTATTTCCACAAGTGTGCAAGAGTATAGTGACAATCATTACAATCATAATAACCAGCATTGGTGGTGTTGTAGCTGCTACTGATGCTGCACTGAGCTATTTTGGGGCTGTCGTCGCTTTGTCGTCGTTATTCACTCCCCTGAAATCGGAATATGGCCTGCTCACATGGCGGGGCGGTACAAACGGTCATATAACATACGTACATACGAGTGAACGTGGGAGCTGCAGCCCACAAAAGAAGAAGAAGAAGAAGTCGTTATTTTCCCCGTCTGTGTATCGTGGTTTTCGTTCGTTCCCATGTGACTGAAGCCAGCCAGATGGACAGTTTCGCTCACTCAGCGCGGCTAATCAACGTCAGTGGACATATTAAGGACTGAATGTACTGAAAGCAGTGATATGGAGGGCCCTAGTACATACACCGGCTGGTGTGGGCGGGCAGGCAAACCCCGGCACCAGGAAACAATTATTTTTTTTTCAAATCTCTCCCACAGAAACAGAACTCACCAGAGAGTAACAGAAACCTCTTATCATCTTTTCGCAGGCGTTCTTTTTTTCTTCTTCTTCTTTTTTTTTTTTTTTTTTTTTTTTTTTTCTTTTCTTTCTTTTTTTCCCCGCATTCTTGTTCCTGAAAGTCTATAATTAATACTAGCTCCTACTTATTTATAACCAACCACTGACGGTTGCACTTAGCGGCGGCCGTCACATACCTGCCTATTTTTAGCCCCCTTTCCCACGCCGGCCGGCGCTCAAGGAGTTTGCTTGATGACCAATGGCGACGTAGGTACTACTGCATGGATGGACACTGCCTGCTGCTGGTTTCATGACTGAGGAGGATGGAGAGGGGCTGAGCTGACTTTGTAGTGACGGCCACAGTCTTTCTAATTGGTATGAGAAAGTGTGTGGGTTTTTGTTGTTTTGTTGTTGTTGTTTTTTTTGTTGTTTTTTTTTCCCCAGTGTTTGTCCACCTACAGGGTGTTGAGCTGAGACTATAAGTAGTTCCTGTAGGATGATTATGACTGTGTCGATGACTGTGTCGCGCAGCAGTCTTATTATTATTATTATTATTAGCGGAAGTTCCGGTCTGGGAATTTCTTTCAAGATCTGGCCTCTGTCTGTCTCTCTTTCTGTCTCAGTCTCAGTCTCTCTCTCTCTCTCTGTGTCTCTGTCTCTGTCTCTCTCTGTGTCTCAGTCTCTCTCTGTCTCTGTCTGTCTCTCTCTCTGTGTCTCAGTCTCAAGTCTCTTTCTCTCTCTCTCTCTCTTGTATGTGTGCGTGTATTTGTGTGTGTGTGTGTGTGTGTGTAGGTGGGCGGGTATGCATGCGTGCGTGCCTGTGTGTGTGTGTGTGTGTGTGTGTGTGTGTGCGTGTGTGTGCGTGGATGCGTGCGTTTGTGTGTGCGTGACAAATATATTGCTATCTGAACCAGTGTCAGTGCACCGAACATTTCTAGAGATCTGAAAGTGGCGTTCGTTTTGACTTGAAACCTAAAGCCATGTCGTGAAGATTTGACGAAAGGCTCTCTCTCTTTCCCCCCCCCCCCTCCTCTCTCTCTCTCTCTCTCTCTCTCTCTCTCTCTCTCTCTCTCTCTTCGTCGTCTTCTTCTTCTTCTTCTTCTTCTTCTTCCTCTTTGATATGTTTTGTTCCTGGCTCACTCCTTTGTTAGGCCATGGGCCGGAGGTCTACGAAATAAAAGTTTTCTCATTTTTATCCCCTTTTTCTGTCTATTTCACTGTTCCCTATACCCCGTTTCGTTTCATTTCATTTAAACGAAACTGATTGAACACATGACGCTGAGTGACAGATCTCTCAGCCAATCACAAACTCACACGGGACAGTATCGAGTGGAGTGATGGCCTAGAGGTAACGCGTCCGCCTAGGAAGCGAGAGAATCTGAGCGCGCTGGTTTCGAATCACGGCTCAGCCGCCGATATTTTCTCCCCCTCCACTGGACCTTGAGTGGTGGAGTCTGGGCGCTAGTCATTCGGATGAGACGATAAACCGAGGTCCCGTGTGCAGCATGCACTTAGCGCACGTAAAAGAACCCACGGCAACAAAAGGGTTCTTCCTGGCAAAATTATGTAGAAAATCCGCTTCGATAGGAAAAAACAAATAAAACTGCACTCAGGAAAAAATACCAAAAAAAGTGGTTGGTGATGTAATGTAGCGACGCGCTCTCGCTGGGGAGAGCAGGCCGAATTTCACACAGAGAAATGTGTTGTGATAAAAAATATATTTAAAAAAGCAATACAAAGTGGCGGTGACTCGTCCTTTCAGAGGGGAGTGGCCAGAAGATGTGCTGCTGTCTGACAGACCTTTCGGGCAGTGAGAAATAAAAGCTTCACTGATCTGATCCACATGCGAAAACACAGTCTTTTGTATTCTGTAATTCGTCTTTTGTATTGGAGTGATGGCTTAGAGGTAACGTGTCCGCCTAGGAAGCGAGAGAATCTGAGCGCGCTGGTTCGTATCCCGGCACAGTCGCCAGTTATTTTCTCCCCCTCCACTAGACCTTGAGTGGTGGTTTGGACGCTAGTCATTCGGATGAGACGATAAACCGAGGTCCCGTATGCAGCACAATGCACTTAGCGCAGGTAAAAGAACCCACGGCAACAAAAGGGGTTGTCCCTGGCAAAATTCAGTAGAAAAATCCACTTCGACAGGAAAAAAATAAAGAAAGAAAGAAAAAAAAACCACAAAAAAACCACCTGCATGCAGGAAAAAATACAACAAAACAATAGAGGCAAGGCCTTCAAGACACTTGTGATACACTTTTTTTAAACAAAATCTAATCGTTAAAATGTGTTCTGTATTTGTTATCATAAAGCTTCGGGTTAAAAAAAAAAATAATAATAATTTAAAAAAGCATTGAAGGCAGATTCGAACCCCGCGTGTTCGGGTGAGAAGAATACACTCAATACACTATCGTGGCTCCTTAACTGACGTTCAAAAATTTAACATTTAAACATGCTTTCTTAAGGGCGATAAATCGATTGCGGTATTCGCAGTGAGAACGCTGTTTAAATCATATTATTCTGGTGTATCTTGAGCATTCAAAAAATCTTTTTGGGCAATTTAGAATTCTTTTTAAGTCCGCGGTAAAGGAGACGTGGCTATCGCCGCAATCACACTGCAACATTTAGCCGTTTTCTCTGGATCCAGATAGATGTACAAGTTTCCTGAGTTACACCCGCCGGGAATGTACGACACAGTCGATTCAATTTCTCTTTTATGTTCATGCTCAGTAGTTTTATAGTTTTAAAGTTGATATGTTTGTTAAACTAATAACATTTAGAGCCAAGTACAAGTACTTCTAAACGTCGTATGAAGTGAAAAGGACTTCATTTTGAGAAAAGTCAAGACTGGAAATTTTTACTTTTCATCAAGGGTATTAATTCTCATGGTTTATTATTTTTAACTGTGAATTCCAACTGATTTTGTTGATATTTTTATGGCAGTTTGGGGCATAATCCAGTAAGTGATGAGGCGTTCACAAATCTTTCTCCAACTTTCCATTACATGTAATCGTGTATTGTCGATTGAATATAGGGTTGAACGGGCAGGTCAACAACTTGAAACAAAATGGCGTCCTTCGCGTTCGCGAGGAATATGAGCATGCGTTTTGAATATGTATAAATATGTGTACGCAATTGATTTTTGACCATGACCTTCAGGGCCCAGCCAATAGATCTATAAAGTCCACTCGTAGTATTGATTTTTAGTATTTTCCGAAAAAGACCACTTGGGCGAATGAACATAGTGAAAGCCCTGTACACTGAGAGTAAAACACACAAGCTTTTTATGTATTGAGTATA
>NC_134881.1:31126388-31141388 GCF_041734735.1 Babylonia areolata
ACAAAATTAAACATTACTTGATCAAGTTAAACAGGAGTAATAAGCATATGTTTTCAAATGAAAGCATTTCACATGTCAGCTGTAAAATAATTGTAATTAATGATTATCACAATGTTATTATTAATACAAATATACGAAAGTTAACATCAGGCATATTATTGTATTGAACATTCATCTTGCATATTGCACATTCGTAACAACCATTGTCATGTACAACCTATCATGCACGGACTTTCACACGAACTCATATTAAAGCACACGCTCGCGCGCGCATACACACACACACACACACACACACACACACACACACACACACACACACACACACACACACGCTCGTGCACGCATACACACACATTGACACACACACAAAGAAACACACGCGCATGCACACACACACACACACACACACACACACACACACACACACACACACACACACACCCACACACAATTCTCAGGAATTTAAAAGGTGGATTGAACGTGGAATAAAAGTCTTCAGTGCTCTGGATTTCAATTTAAAAGTTCTGTCGCACCGACCTGGTGGCAGTAGCTCATAGAACTTTGCTAAAATATGGGTGTCGTCAGTTGCTATCTGCCTGCTTTTGTGAACCACTCGCTTCCCATACAGCTCTTGCATACCAGCTTGCTTCACTCCCACAATCTTACTGCACACACTCATGATATCGTTCAAAACACGCTTACTCCTCACTCCGAAACTTACATTCCAGCACAAAAATGAAACTGTGAGCACGGACTCGATGCATCATCGATGCAGTGGTTACTTTGAAGAATATTGGAATTTATACCAATATTCCTTAGTTTCTGCAAACAAAATATTCTAGATTGGCATCTCTTGTGAATGGAATCAACATTCCTGTCAAAAGTGAGCTTTGTGTCTAAGATAGTCCCTGAATATCTATATTCATCTACAGCCTCCTCTCCACTGTTTGACCATCTATAACAAGGTTAGCTACAGACAAGGGGTTTTTCCGAAAATCTATCAACATTTTGTTTTCAGTACGTTCAGATCCAGATAGTTTTCCTCACACCAAGAACAGAACTTTTTGATTTCACTAAAGTAGACAGCATCAGAGTTGGACAGATCTTCAATAGCTGAATCATCAGAATATTTTATGACAGGAGTTTCCCCCCGTGCCTCTGCAGTCATTTGTGTACAGTGTAAATAGGACAGGGGACAGTACTGTACCTTAGGGTGCACCAATAGAAGTAGACTTTAGAGAAGAGTGGGCAGAATGAAAACGAACGGACTGAGTTCTATTGAGAAGAAAGCTTACTATCCAAAAAGTAAGCTTCGGATCAACATCCAAGTCCAGCAGTTTGAGGGCAAGGAGATGAGGTCGTATTGTGTTAAAAGCGGAAGAGAAGTCAACAAAAAGAATACGAACAAAAGATCCTGTGTTATTTAACTGAAGGAAAGCATTATGAAGGAGAGTCAGAATAGCATCATTAGTACTTCTGTGTGGTTTGTAAGCAAACTGAAGAGGGTCAAAATGTTGTTTTGTGAAAGAAAGAAGGCGGAGAACTTTTTTTTTTTTCAAAGCATTTCATCACTATTGAAGTCAGGGCAACAGGACGGTAATCATTTAGTGCGGCTGGGTTTTGTTGTTGTTGTTGCTGTTGTTTTTCTTTTTTCTTTCACAGACTCATATTTACCTTTCATGCACCACTTTCGCCAACGCACCTTAACTAATCACTTTCATTTTTTCTGCTATCGTCTGGCGCAACAATTGCCCCAGTGTGTCTTGAGGCGTGCATTTTAAGAATATTCGATGTCTGTGTACTTTTGCCAGGGTTTTTTGATGTTTTAGTGTTCTGATGTATGCATTCTAAACATGTATAACATCTGTCTGGGTTTATTGTTGCCCTAGTGTGAGTAGTTTGTTAGACATTGAAGCTTTTCTGTCGTCCATCCTCTCTCTCTCTCTCTCTCTCCCTCTCTCCCTCTCTCTCTCTTCCTCTTCTCTCTTAACATAATACATAACCAAAGAAGAAAAAAAAAAGATTTCTCATCCGTATCATAACAATGGACCAACCCTATCTTCCCTTTTAATGTGTACATTTGTTTACATGCCAGTGGTTTATGGTGACCTAGTGCATGCATGTAACAGTGTATGCGGAGTTAGAAGTGGTAGGGCACATCCTTTCCACTGAACATCTCTCCCAGAAGGCACCGTCCTTTGATCAGTCGAAATAGTGCGGCTGGTTCTTTTTCTTGGGGATAGGACAGCAGTTGAAAATTTCACAGAACACGTCACACAGCTGGGAAGCATATGGTTTCAGTAATCTTCCGCAGATATTATCTGAGCCTATTGCCTTCTTGACATTCAGTTTTAAAAACAAAGATTCAACAACTTTTGCATCGATCTCAAGGTTCTGACCTGTGTGTGTGTGTGTGTGTGTGTGTGTGTGTGTGTTGTGGTGTGTGTGTGTGTGTGTGTGTGTGTGTGTGTGTGTGTGTGTGTGTGTGTTGTTGTTGTTGTTGTTGTTGTTGTTGTTGTCGATTCTCTGAAACAATCGAATCATTTGAATTGTATTGCTTTGCAGCTAATTCTGATGCGATGACTATTGTATTGTGATTTATTACTCTTTGTTTTCTGTGAAGTTTTGTCACGGCGGCGATCACACCTGTTTCAACACACACACACACACACACACACACACACACACACACACACACACACACACACACGAGGCATCCAGACGAAAAAGGTCATTAAAGAAAAAAATCCTTTTCATGCCTGCCAAAACACCCAGTGAATTAACAGGGGTCTTCTTCTTCGTTCGTGGGCTGCAACTCCCACGTTCACTCGTATGTACACGAGTTTACTTTTTTAATTGCATGACCGTTTTTACCCCGCCAAGTAGGCAGCCATACTCCGTTTGTGGGAGTGTGCCTGCTGGGTATGTTCTTGTTTCCATAACCCATAGAGAGAGAGAGAGAGGAGAGACAGAGACAGGGAGACAGAGAGAAAGAGAGAGAGAGTAGCCTACACGTAAATCACATGCACCAGTACTCAGCCTCATACACGTCCTCTACCCAACATTCGTACATACCAACGCCCCATCTTCTACCTACACACACACAAGCGAATATATTCACACACACACACACACACACACACACACACACACACACACACACACACACACATACATACTCCTCGCAGTCACACACCATTTAAAAACGTTTTTGTACAGGTGAGAGGTTGGAAGTAGCAAAATACGACTGAATAAACATGCGTGCGGTATCGTGCATTTTTTATAATGATCTTGAATGTTTTGGTTTCTCATTAAAGAAATAAAAAGTTTTAAAAAGTTTTAAAAGCTACTTTACATGACTCTCTAACCGTGTTTTTGCGGGATATTCAAGAGCACAGAATAACAACTATGTCGTTCGATTTTGTTGAATAGATGGACATTGTAATTTGATCGAAGCTCTTTGTCATGATATTCTGTCTCTGTCTCTCTCAATCTGTCTCTGTCATTTTTCCCCACCCCCCACCCCCACCCCTTTCCCGCCACGATCAATGTCTTCTCCTCCGTCTCTGAACCGGCGACAAGTCTAAAGGGAAATCATACAAGAAATTCTACAAAGAGAGACAGACAGACAGACAGACACAGACACAGAGAAGGCAGACAGAGAGACAGACAGAGACAGAGAGACAGACAGAAAGATAGAGACAGACAGAGTGACAGAGACTGAGAGAGAGAGAGAGAGAGACAGATAGACGGACAGACAGAGAGACAGAGAGACAGAATCAGACAGAGAGAGAGAGAGAGAGAGAGAGAGAGAGACAGAGAGAGAGAGAAGTGGGGTGGGGGCAAAGGATAGTAGGAGGGAGGAGGATGGAGGGAGGTGTCTATAACTGTAATTCAGTCACCGAGAAAATTAATGACGCGGCCGGAATTTTCAAATAGTAAAAGTTTTTATTATTTAAAAAATAAATAGATAAATAAATTTTTTTTAAAACCAAACACCTGGAGATCTAATCGCAGGCACAACCGCACTCGCACACTGATTGATGGTTACAGTGGCCAGTGAAGGGGTTTCAATCCACGCCCTAATAACTATTCTGCCGGGTCACTGACGGAGGCAGCCTCGCGTGACACAGCGGTACACAGACCTTCCCACGCAAACACTAGGCTGTTTCCCAATGACAAATAAAATATAATAAAACAAAAAATAAATGAATAAATAAAATAAAATAAATAGATAAAAATAAAATATATTATAGATGAAGGAAGGCACTCATGTCAGGCCGACGCATGCTGTCAGTTTTCTGATAGTCCTAGAAGGTAGAACTACGGGCCCAGTGAACTGTAAAACATTGTACCCGGCCGGATAGGCTACATGCGGTAGCCGGATGGCTAAAGCACTAGATTTTCACCCCCAGTTTCATGAGTTCAATCCCTCGTTTCAACGCACCTGGTGGATTAAAGGGGTCAAGATTTGTTTTTTTCCTATCTCCTAGGTTAACAGACCTGTTCAGTGCCTCATCCCCCCTTCGTGTGGATATGCATACAGAAGATAAGATAATCATTCATTCATTCATTTTGCCCATCGCTCCTGGTGGAGCATAGGCCATCGACGACCCCTCGCCATCGCACTCTGTTCTGGGCTGTTCTGGCCATTCCAGTCCAGTTGGTCCCTTGCTGCTTCAGCTCTGCCTCGGTATCTCGCCTCCAGCTGTTGCGAGGCCGGCCTCTCTTCCTCTTTCCCTGCGGGTTCCAGGTCAGGGCTTGGCGTGTGATGCTGGACGCTGGCTTCCTGAGGGTGTGTCCGATCCAGCCCCACTTCCTCCGCAGTATCTGCTTGGCCACTGGTTCCTGTCCCGCTCGCTCCCACAGATCTTCGTTTCGGATCTTCTCCTGCCATCGGATCTTGAAGATAAGATAATACGCACAGGTAATCCATGTCACTGAAAGCGGAGTATGGCTGCCCACATGGCTCGGTAAAATTGTACGTCGAAGCCCACTCTTATGAGTGAACATGGGAGTTGCTGCCCATGAATGCAGAAGAAGACGAGGAAGAGGGTCCACAGAGCACGGTTTTCTGGTGCAAAAACGCTTAAAAGTGCGTCAAACAATCTTGTACGACGTAACTAATACAAACTTTGTTGTTCTCGACGACATTTTATTGATTAAGTCAGGTTCTTTGACGTGATGTGAGAGCCCCCCCCCCCCCATCCCCCCCCCCCCCCCCCCCCCCCACACACACACACACACACGTTTAAGTGTGCATATAATATATATGAATACACACACACACACACACACAGATATATATACATATATATATGTGGTGTGTATATGTACGTGTGTGTAACGGACAAGAGTGGAAGGGGGTTGTTTACCAGATTTAAGAATTGAAAAATTAAAAGGAATAGTATTTTGGGATCAATCTTGGAATGGATCAATATCCTGGGATCTATCCTGTCGGCGACGCCACTCAGTGAGTAGTATATCATGGGGGACGGTACAAAAGAATAACTAAGTTACTGAATTAAAGAGTATACAGATGAAATGATAGAAAAGATCCGCGCACTGGCCAAAGACATAATAGCAGGCCAGTCACAAAGGGTTTTTCTATGGTTTTATTACAATATTATGAGAAGGTGAAGAAAAGAAAGATAAGAAGATGAGAAAACAGTGCAGTAAAATGTTAGGCGGCTGACTGTGTGTGCCGTGCAACACGCGATGTGTGTTCGAGAGCAGCACCTCCGAAAAAATGACCGGCAGACGCTTAACAGCTTACGTTTCAAATTCGAATTTGAATCGTCTTACACTACAGAAAATTAAGAAATAATGAGACCAGGAGATGAAATGATTAACATATAGTAAAGAGTGGTAACTCTCTCCATTCACAAGGTGCACAACTTCAAGTCAGTGCTGCTTACGCTACCGATTCAGCTAACACACAGGTAAATAAAAGGTACATTGGAACGACTGACAAACTCACTTTCTCAAAGAGTTACCTCAGCATGGCAATGGTTGGACACCGTCGCTGCAATGAAACTGTCATCCTCTCTGTATCTCTTACGTTCCTGTTCTATTCTCATCCAAACACTATGATAGTGTGGTTGCAGTGTACGATAAGTGATCACATACAGAATTGTAGAGTGTAGCATTGTAAGTGACGGAAAGACAAAATGACGTAAGCTTAGCGTCAGTTGAGTTGAATTCCATGCACTGACGAACGATTAAACTAAAATCAAGCGTGCTTTTAACTGATGTAAGTGTGTGTGAACTGAAGTGAAAGCACAACAGACATAATCTGGCACTGAACGTTATATATAGATTTGATTTAATAAATGTTTGGAGCATTTGATTAAAAGGGGCTTTGCATTCAAATCTGGAATGGCGTCACGCATAATGAGTGAGTCATTGAAGACCGGCGAGTTAGCTGCGAAAAAGGCGTCTGCTCCACAGTTCGTGCGTGAAGCATTATTTGAAGCCATCTGAGTGCTCCACTGGGCTGGGCCATGCCTGGCGTCTCAGAACGTCGAAGATGGGGCAGGACTGCAGGATATGGGAGGGGCGGCACAAGGGCACTGGTCAGTATGGGATATCTTCAGACGGTAGAGATGGGAGAGGAACTAACAGTGTCACGTTCGCAGTCTGAAGATTGTGACCTGCGCCGCTCTGTCCAGCTCATGGATGCTGTATTTTTCGTCTTCAGCCCGATGTCCAGACGTTGGCGCCATGCTTTCCTGGAGATATGGACAAATACCATCGGCAATCTCCCAGTAAATATTCTCCTGTTCTGCAACAAATCACTCACTCTGCAAAACAGTGTTGGACGGATCTTCGAAAATGTTCACAAATTCGTCTTACGAACAAATTCTTTGCGTTTTTATCCATTTATTTGTTTGTTTGTTTTCCATGTTGACCACATGCAGCTGCCAAAAAAAGCAAATCTCTGTACCTATGTATACCTAAGTATAGACAACAAAATTTATGAATTGTGTATTGTTTTGTAGCTGTCTCTCTGTTGTGACCTTGTTTGAAAATAAATTTTCCCACACAGACCAATGTCCGTGTGACATCGCTCCTCAAACTCCAGTCCATGTCCTGCAAGACTGGCCTTCTCTACACGAAGAGCTGAGACGCCAGATCTGGTCCAGCGGTCCCGCAACGCTCCAGGACCCAGCTGCATTGCTCGGACGGAAGAGCCTAGTATGGTCGTAACCCGCTACTAACTGTGTGTAGTATGGAACTGACCAATGGCGTAGATCGGTAAACGTTGGCATTTAGTCACGTGTAACTATCAAAAAGGTAGAACCAAGCAATGTAACTGGCACCATGACAAGAGTTGTGGGAACGGCGGCAGAGCTCCTGCGGACTGTGGACTTCGTCATTCACTCCGGACTGACCGTTTCCATGGAGTGCATGCGTTCGTTTGTTAGTGGGGTATGTTGTGCGACTTGGGTATAATAATCATTGCAGTGGTGTGTTGGGATGAGTGATAAATGAACAACATTACCACAATGGTAATCGTTTTTTAGTGTGTGTGTGTGTGTGTGTGTGTGTGTGTGTGTGTACCGGTGTGCGTTAAACATATGAAACAAAACCCTTTTGTCTTTGTTTTTAAACCATAATGTAGACATGGCGGCACAGGATAAAACAGCATGTACCCCTTTTTTCTCAAGTTTTTTTTTCCCCCAAGTGAACAGTGTGGATTTCCATAGCCGGAGAAATGGGTCAGACAACATCCTGTGCCAGTTGGTGAGGGGGCTGGGGGTGGTGGTGCGGGGGGGAGGTGGGGGCTGGGGAGGGTGGAGGGGGGGGGATAGCACAGAAGGAGTATACAGTAGTATGTGTGGGCGGGTGTGGGTGGGTGTAACGCCGGTGAAGGGATATTAATCACCTCTCACGAGGCCCAGTCAAGATCAGGAAGTCGAGATGAAAGTCAGGTGGTAAAGGGTCTCGCGAAAATAGCAGCTTGTCAAAACTTCACAATATTGTTCACCCACCCGATCCCCGCCCCCACAATCTCAAGTTCCTGTCTGTCTCTGTCTCCAGGTTGTCTCTCTCTCTGTCTCTCCGTATATACTCACCTCTGACTGTTTAAAGTCAGTGTAACCCAACGTACAAAATTACATATAATGTGTGTGTGTGTGTGTGTGTGTGTGTGTGTGTGTGTGTGTCTGTGTGATTTTTTTCGTTCGCTGTACATATGTATGTGTGTGATTTTTTCGTTCGCTGTACATATTATGTAAACACACACACACACACACACACACACACACACACACACACACACTTTGAGTGGCTCCGTCGCAGTTTAGGCAAACCGTCCAAGAATAAAATGAATCTCGTTTTGTTTGTTTTTTTCTGTCGTGTAGCTGAATTATGTCTCAGTGTCAGAGTTTCTTCGGACAGTATATAATTTCCTCAGATGGAGCTCCGTATTCAGGAATATAAGAGACTGAACCTTCTGTGTTGATCCTGGAGGTGTACATCTGACCCCCTTCCAACAGAAATAGGAAGGAAGAAGTGGAAGCTAAACGAGGACGTTTGTTGCCGCCAAATCTGGGAAGAGTGTCTGTGTATGTGTGCGTGCCTGAAATATGACTGAACGACACAAGAAACGAATGATGAGCGCCCGGCAATTGCAGCCGTCAGTCGGCTCTACCCAGGTAGGCAGCCTGTTGAGTCAATGACCCCGTATTTCTAAAGCGCTTAGAGCTTGGTCTCCGACCGAGGATAGGCGCTATATAAGTATCCATATCAAATCAAGTCTGTGAAGCCATGGACCATGGAAGCTGTAACTCAAAGAAACGAGGACGTTTCTTGCCACTGTATATCTGGGGAAGACATGGACCCATGGAAGCTGTAACTCACAGAGAGTGGATTTTTCTTCTTCTTCTTCTTCTTCGTTTTGTTTTCGAATCTGTGAAATGTTTGGCGTTTTCATTTCGGGACTTTCGGGAAAACTTCTACTTCTTCTTCTTCGTTCGCGGGCTGCAACTCCCACGTCAGTACACTCGTATGTACACAAGTGGGTTTTTACGTGCATAGTGGCCGTTTTCACCCCGCCATGTAGGCAGCCAAACCCCGTTTTCCGGGGTGGGAAAACCATTTGCAGACGGACCCAGGTTCTGCCGGACTGACACACAATCGACACTGAGACCCGGCTGAGGAAACGTGGTAAACAGTTCTTCAGTCTGTACGGTACCGCGGCGCCCCACTGACTCTTCACAGAGTTAAGGGAGAGGAGGACGCAGACGACCTTTATAATTTTCATTTTCTTTTCATTTTCTCTCCCCACACTCCCCACCCCCCGTGATTGTAATCTGTATGGTGAAAAGCGGTAAGAGCATTATTGGCTTACCGGTGTATGGAATGACTTGCTTTTGTGCGGTGTATCAAAAAAAAAAGTTACAGTCTTTATGTGTTCCTCTCGTTCAGTGGTGAATAGGCAACGCTGACATAGAAATGAAAGTTACCGTAGTTCTGCGCTCTTCCATGGCGCGCGTGAAAGAAAAAAAAAGCTTGTCACATTTCAGTCCTGCGCCACTCTTGGTTTAAACTGTATTTTATTTGGAACATGTCACAATACAACACTCGGTTATAGATGAACAGGACAACTAGAAAATCTTATACAAAGTCCTTTCCTGATACATGTACATACTAGGTATGTGACGGATGTCACCATAGCTAGAAGTTTGAAAGTTCCCATACAAGTATTTCCGTCAACAAAACTAATTTGTGTGGCGCACTAACGAAGTGTACTGCAGTATCTATACGCTATTGTGTCGCATATTGACGAAATGCACTGTATCTATGCGCTCTTGTTTGGTATGTAAAGTCACTGTATTTATGGCTCGGTGTACTATTGATGGCATGTAAACCAACTTGAAATTACTGAAAGTGCCTATCAATGGGCTGAGATTGTGCATCGGAAATTGTCAAAAGTCGAAAGAAACATCTCACACAACGAAAGGACTGGGTGACATTGACAGGACACACACCACACACACACACACACACATGGAGACAGACCACCACGTCAGTTGAAACCTTCGTGATTTACCGCCGCCTCACACGAAACATCCACTTGACCTTGCAAGGGTTCAAAATGTGTTCACGGCTGTATTACATCCTTTGGCTTAAAGATGAATCCTCCCCCTTGCATAGACAGCCGATTTTTAAGGCGGGGGATGCGGTGTTTTGGGGTAGAAGAGGGGAAGTGGAAAGCTGAGAAGACGTTTGCTAAAAACACGGCTGTTGATCCAGCTCTACACCGGATGCCGTGACTATTTGCCGTTTCCCCGTGTGAAGAAAGGGCAGAAGGGAGACAACTGACTAGGGGTGAGGAAGGAGGTCAGGGTGAGTGACAGTTTGGTCAAAAGGTGAATAACCTCAGGACATCTTGAGACGGACTAACGAACGTGAGAGGCGAGTGTGTGTGTGTGTGTGTGTGTGTGTGTGTGTGTGTGTGTAGGAGGAGGGAGGTGGAGACCCGGAAGGCTATGCATTTGTGTGTGTGTGTGTGTGTGTGTGTTGTCAGGTTAAGCATGTGAACAAGCTTGCATATGTTTGTAAGTATTCTTTTGTGTGTGTGAGAGAGAGAGAAATAGAGAGAGAGAGAGAGAGAGTGTGTGTGTGTGTGTGTGTGTGCGTGTGAGCGTCTAAAGAAGCATGTATATATGTGAGTGTGTGCGTTTGCAGTGTGTGTGTGTGTGTGGAGGGGGGTGGTAAATGCCTGTCTGTCAGTGTCTAAGTCGACATCCTTTTACTTTTCGCCGTGTTTAAAAAAATGCACACATTCGCACACACACGAACGAGTGCGCGGGCGCGCGCGAACACACACACACACACACACACACACACTGAAGTGAGTGGCTCATAAAGCTGCCGGAGAGTGCCAGCCCCACTGATAGATAAAAATATAGATGTTTTCACTATATATATATCTACGACTATGGCCTGCCCTCAAACCGATAGAGTTCCCGAGCCCCAGTTTCAATCCGCACTACAGTGACCATGACATCCACCCCACCCCAGCACACCCCACCCATCCCGAGCCCTCGCTCAGTCTACCTTCTCTTACCCCCTTCCACCCGGCCCACCAGTTTTTTTTTCCCTTCAACTGTGTTTCTCCATCCCTCAGTTGTACCCCCTTCCGCCCCCCCCCCCCCCAGTCCCAATCCCCCGCCCCCACCACCATCGCCCGGACTTGGTATTGTATTTCTCTTTTTATCACAACAGATTTCTCTGTGTGAAATTCGGGCTGTTGTCCTCAGGGAGAGCGCGCCGCTACACTACAGCGCTACCTTTTTTTCTTTTCTTTTTTCTTTTTTTTTTAGTCGACAGAGCACGAGGAATGGCTAACAGAGAGCGACCCCCGCGCCTTGGCGATCGTTGAACAACCTCACAATGCACTCGGCTCAGTCACTAGTCAGCATACGACTACCGCAGAAAAAACAAAACAAGCCCCCCCCCCCCCCCCCCCCCTCTCACCCCCCCCCCCCCCCCCCCCCCTTCAAAGTCAAGCGTGATGCCCCTAATGGAGAAAAACGGGTCATCGTTTGTTTCGGTTTCGGTGACTTACTTCCCTTTGTGGAGAAGCCTTCCTGCAGTCACTTTGACACTGACACGCAACGATGTTGACGTTTAATGATCAGTCCGAAAGAAAGCTGAGCAGCCTTTTGTGTTATATAGACTGACTGAATAACTTGTCTTTTTTTCTTTTATCAAAGTGCATTGATGGAGTTTGCTTTCAGATTGAGCTGTTTGATTTCCAGGTGTGTGTGTGTGTGTGTGTGTGTGTGTGTGTGACGGTGTGTGTGTGTGTGTGTCTGTGTGTCTGTCTGTGTCTGTGTGTGCGTGAATGCGCTCCTAAATGTGGGACATTTTATTGACTCACTTGTGTAAACAAAGTGAGTCTATGTTTTTATCCGGTGTTCGGTTGTCTCTCTGTGTGTGTGTGTGTGTGTGTGTGTGTGTGTGTGTCCGTGTGTCTGTGTGTTTGTGTGTCCGTGGTAAACTTTAACATTGACATTTTCTCTGTAAATACTTTGTCAGTTGACACCAAATTAGGCATAAAAATAGGAAAAATTCAGTTCTTTCCAGTCATCTTGTTTAAAACAATATTGCACCTCTGGGATGGGCACAAAAAATATTTTTTAAAAAAGAAGCCTAATTATATGCAAACTGCATTTACTGTTATATTTCTATTTTTTGTATTCTCTAAACTTGGCACTTTGACCTCTTATTCTGACACAACAACAAGAGGAGTCATTATTATCATTTTTTGTTCAAACAGGAACTTCTTTTGCTAAGCATGGAAGTTTTATTTATTTTGCAAACGTTTTGGTGCAGATAGTAAAAAAAGGGAAATTACTCTGTAATTAATGCTAGGGGACGTAATTTATCACAAGTGAGTCTTGAAGGCCTTGCCTCTCTTGTTGTTTTTTTTTATATTTCGATTATGATGAATGATGACGAGGGTTCTGAAAATGCTGCTATAGGAGACCAATTCGGTTTCGGACTAAATGACAAGGCTGTGGGGCACAGACACCTGCTGTATTGCATGGTCACCAAACAAACTTATGCAACACTCCCAACTGAACGGACAAATCCATGAAGTTGAAGACTGTCACAACTCATGACAACCACGTGTAAAGTTCAGTTTTGTGCATGCCCTTCCCCACTCACTCTCCCCGCCGGCTTGCTTGTCTTTTTGTATGTGTGGCTCCCCAGTTGTACGTTTTTCACGTGCAATCGTGGAGTCAATGTTTTGCCTTCCGGCCTGTCACTGCTGAGCAGAGGTTCAAGTCTTTCTGATCTGTCAGTGACACTTCTCTAGGCTTTGCACCCGCGGCCTTCTTGGAGGAAAGTCGTGCCTGTTTGGGTTTGGGGCTTTTTGCCCAGTTTGGCACCCTCATTGAGGATGGTTTTCCTCCGGGTGGCCGAGTTTCTGCGTTCAGTGTCGGTGCTCCAGCTCGGGGGGGGTAGTAGTGCCCTGCTGGACATGTGTCGTCTGTATCAATTCCCAGCGTCAGGTTAGTAGTACCCGGTTGGTAGTTGCAGCGTTTCACTTCCTGTGCCATTTGTCCTTCCGCCTGTGTTGGCCGGGTAGCGTTGGTGCTCCAGTCGTCTGTTCCCGGCTGTTTTCCTGCTGCCCTCTTCTCGTCACTGTCGTCGTTTGTGCACTAGTTTCGTCGTCTTCATCTGTTTTCATCTGTTTTCAGTCTTCACCGTCCAAGTCGTCGTTTTCCTCTTGTGTTGTCAGTGCTTCAGTTTATTTATTCATCAAACGTCCTATGATACGCATTCTACGGAAGAAAAAATAAGGGTGGCTCTGTTGTGTAGCGACGCACTCTCCCTGGGGAGAGCAGCCCGAATTTCACACAGAAAAATCTGTTGTGATAAAAAGAAATACAAATACAAACTCACTCAGCTGTGGGTAGGAGCCGGCCACGGATAAAAACAAAACAAAACAAACTTCAATGGGGATCGAGCCCGCGTCCTCCCAGTCGTCAGTCCTGCGACGCTAACCACTTGGCCACGGTGGCTGGTGATTTCGATGACTTTCTCAGTTCCTGCACAGTCCTCTCCAAGGCTTGAGCTGGCTGAAAGGACTGAGGGATGAAGATGACAGCTGGTGAGACTGATCACACACACACACACACACACACACACACACACACACACACACACACACACACTACACTGCAAACACACGCGCATGCATATACGTACACACACTCACGCGCACACACACATGCACGCACACACGCACGCATATACGTACACACACTCACGCACATACGCACACTCGCACAAAGATGTGCACGATCTAACACAGAGAATGTTCACACACACACACACACACGCACGCACGCACGCATTTTCGTACACACACACTCACGCATATACCAGCACGCACACACTCACACAGAGAACGGTTCACACACACACACACACACACACACACACACACACACGCACGCATATACGTACACACACACTCACGCACACACTCGCACAAAGATGCGCACGATCTCTCTCTCTCTCTCTCTCTCTCTCTCTCTCACACACACACACACACACACACACACACACACACACACACACCGACCGGGGAGAGAACACTGAATTCGTACAGATTGTTCTCCTCATTCACTGGGGTGTTATAGGAGGAGAGGTTGAGTGTCGAGTGTTTTTGTTTGTTTGTTTGTTTGTTTGTTGTCTTTTAAACAAGCCAAGGAGGAGGATTGACCGAGTTTTGTATCTCGCTAGGTCAGTAGGGAGGGGGAGGGGAGGGGAGGCGTGGGGTAGGGGGGGGGGAGAGACACACGGTGTTCACGTGCACAGCGGTTCAGTTCCGGCTGATACGTCATCAGTTTCTCTCCTCCTTTGTCTTCCATGCCAGGACAGGAATTTCCCGTCTAGTCGTCTGAAACTCTGCGACTTGTGTGTGTGTGTGTGTGTGTGTGTGTATGTGTGTGTGTGTGTGTGTGTGTGTGTGTGTGTGTCTAGTCGTCTGAAACTCTGCGACTTGTGTTTGTGTGTGTGTGTGTGTGTGTGTGTGTGCGCGTGAGTGCGTGCGTGCCAGTGCCGGTGTGCGTGTGCAACTCAGTGGAGATTTTTTTTCCACCCCTAAAAATACACTGTCCTAAAGGGGGAGTAGAGAGTGTTTTACAAGCAAGAGTGAGAAGACCAGAGGAACAAAAAGTTACACATAACGTGAAAGAAAAGATATATTATTATTATTATTATTGTTATTGTTATAATTTTTTTCTTCTTTAAAAAAAAAAAGATTTTTTTAGCTTGGCATTAGTGAACAGGGTAGCATATATATACTGAGCGATTCTGGGAATAGTTGGTTCAACACTAGAGGCGGTTCAGGGTAGACTAAGCCAAATGTAATTTTAAAAAAAGATAAACATAAATGAATAGATAGATAAATAAATAAATAGAAAGATTAAAAAAATTGAAAAAAAAACCCACATGTGTTTCAAACGG
>NC_134881.1:31146388-31318888 GCF_041734735.1 Babylonia areolata
GAAACAACAACAACAACAAACACCGTCCATGGACGTTGTGGTTAGATAACTCACCTCATACAATGATTCTCACGATAATACGATAATAATGAAATGTTAAATCACAACTGTTTTAAAACACATGCATTGCCAGAATCCCAGACAGGAATCATTCGATAATCGACTCAGAATATAGCGAAACTCTTTCAGGGAATGTCGCCAATGAATGCTTGGGCCTATTTTGTTGATATTTTAATTTAATCATGAACAGACACAGACACACACACACACACACACACACACACACACACACCTGATTTCCCTTGGTTGGTACTTCTTTACTTATTCCTCAATACTGATGCTTTATGATTTCAGTTCAGGTGCAATATTCGGATATTTCCTTTTTTAACTGGTAGATGACATGCTATTTGCCACGTGATATATACGTATTCCTCAGAACTGTGGTGTGACAAGCTTTGGCAAGTTTTTGTCCATAATGGAATGCGCTGAAGTCGCGGGGGGGGAAAAACAACAACACAAACAAATAAACAAACAAAAAAACTACTGATTTCGCAGATAATCGAAATTTTTTTTTTTCGAGTTTTGTTTTATATCCAGGACGAGCTTAGGACTGGGTGTTAAAAATGTTTGAATAAATAACTAAACATGTACCTTACTTATCTATCTTCCTCGTTAATAAAGAATTAGCTTGTCTTGTTTTGCCCCATTTTCGCGGTCCCTGTCTCCAGCGAACACGCCGGTCCTCGATCATGCTTTCCAACACACCTGTATCAATAGCACTAATTAGTAGTAGTTGTAGTAGCAGAAGTAGTGCAGCAGCAGCAGCAGCAGCGGCAGTAGTAGTAGCAGTAGTAGAACAGCAGCAGCAGCGGCGGCGGCAGTAGTAATGAATTCATCATACAGCGAGGCTAAATCTCGAGCAGTAACAAGTCAGAGCACTTTCACATGCAACTTTCACACGCATGTATAAAAAAAACTCTGAAACGAAGCGATGAATTACTAAACTTATAAACACATATAAATAGAAGGCTGAAGAAACTATGGAGGGGGGGGGGGGGGGAGGGGAAGGGTATGGAGGAGTCTAACTGGAAAAAGACAAGGTTTTCTGACCAGATATGACTGAAAGAGCTGAGTGCAAGGATTTGACCGAAACGAAAGAGTGAGTGAGAATGCACTGCCATCTATAGTTAAGCACAAGTCACTTATAGAAGTATGTGTTGTCGGTGACAGCACGAGTGGTATGTCTATCTTTTTGCACACATTTCTGTAACTCGCCCGGTAGTTTTGAGACCCAGTCTCCGGCCAAGTTGGCCGTAAAGGTCTTTCGGGATACGTCTGTTCTCTATCCTTCAGATGTCTTGTTAGCTATTTGAGAAGTTACCCGTGTACACGCGCACAAAAGCGGAAATAAAAACAAAAGTACATGGAAAAACACACATTTAAAAATAAAAAAAAATTTGGTGGTGTCTCTCTGTTCAGCATTATTCCATTAAGGTCAGTGTCGGCAGTCTGGCCATACTCCTTCCTAGCAGTGGAGACTGAAATGGTGCTTGGCACGTAACTGATTTTCTCCACCAGAAAGGATTATGCAGTGTGTCCAAAATGCTGTCACAGATCGTTTCTCTCCCTCTGTCCTCTTTGCACCCTATCCTCCTTCGCTTCCATTCACAACCACATATTACACACACTGACGCACACACTAAGACATACACACACGTCGCACCAAGCACAAGCGCACACGCGCATACACACACGCACAAACACATCGTATGCACACACACACACACCACATACAAATTCCATCCAGCTTTGCATTTCACTTTTTCAGTCACAGAATGCACTGCATTGGAGAGAGAGAGAGAGTCTTAACTTGAAGAAAAATCATAGCAGGATTTTCAGTTAATGAAAGAAGCTACACGAGAGAAAAGGGTGACCAGAAAAAGCCAAAATGAATGTTCAACTTTCTGAAAACATCTTTTTTCTTCTTTTCTTTTTTGTTAAATGATATTGAAAAGTCCCGAATAACTTAAATATTCATCGGCCTTGCTTTTGTATAATCTTTTTTTTTCTTTCTTTCTTTCTCTTTTTTCCCCTTCAGAATTGGGTCATAACATTTACTGACATTTTTAATTAACACTCATACCAGATGTTGGAGCCTGGTATGCACGCACGCATACACACACGCATAGTAGTATGCACACACACACACAGACACAGACACAGACACACGCAGGCATGCCAGCAGCCACACGCACACACGTGTATATATGGCGAGGTTGTCAAGTCTCTTTTAATATTTCAGCCATTCTGTGATGCTTTACGCTCAGCTTCCTCTCCGAAACCTGAGAGGAAACCATTTCAAAGCTCCACGGATATATTATACATGTAGGTCTTAAAAAAAATAAATAAATAAATAAATAAATAAAAAAAGTTTGAGCAGAAGATAGCCTATACCAGCATAGCTTCCAGAAAAAAAAAAAAGAAAAAAAAAGAAAAAAAAAATGTCTGAGTAAAAAGCGCTCCAGTTTCTGTCGACGTCAGACTCCTTCGGACGAACGTCTTTGTGGCACACATCATAAATTACACGGGGCCCAACAAAGAGGATTCAGCTGTTGGGTTGCTCACCGTTCTACTCCCCCGATCCCCTCGTGCCCCGGCTCCACCTCCACCACCCTCCCGGTCCCTTCCCACCTCAGTCCCCCACCCCACCCCCACCCTCTCTCTCTCCAGTGGCAGTTGATGTGTCGGCCTGACGGTGGAGATGCTCCACCAGCAGCCAACAAGTATTTTTGCAGAGAAAGGAACAGGCAGCCTTAAAAAAAAGGGGGGAGGGGGGGGGGGGTTGCGGTAAATCACCACAGAAGGCCCTGTAAATCACAAGTTCCAGTCCCCATTCCCACCCCCGCCCCCGTCCCGACCCCGGTCTCTTTTTCACCCAAGAGCTCGGGCGACAAGTTGACGCAAAGGAGGCAACCTATAAAATTGGCAGCTCCTAGCACAGTCGAAGTAGTTGCTTCCCTTGAATGCTGCGCTCACTCGGTCTTGATTCGCAGTGACTACAGCAGAATCCTCTTATCTCAAATTCACTTTCTCTACGTATATATAATACTATTATGTAACATGGCACAGGAAAACATATTCACGCAGCCAACTCTTACGTCATTAAAATTACTTTATGAAGCACAAAGATGCCTTTCATTAATAAAGAGAGAGAGAGAGAGGTGTGAGCATGTGTGTGTATGTGAGGTGGGGGGGATGGTGGTGGCATGGGGGGCAGGGGGAGGGGTAAACACCCACACATCCACCCACACATGCATGTTACATGTATGTGCACATACAAAAACAATTTACACATGTGATTTTACAACTGACATTTGAAAATTTACCTTTTTATATAGTAAGAATGTTTTTAGCTTAGTTATCTAATGAAATAATTCCTCATTCTATCTTGGAGCAGTGGAGACTGCTGAGGGAGGAGGGAGTGTTATGAAGAGAAAAATCCTTTTGTCTTTTAAATCTGCTTTATTGTAGCTCTTTTGAACTTTTTTTTTCTCTTTTGTGCCCTTGTTTTTCCTACAAATTATTCAGTGTTACTTTTGGTCTTGATAAACTAAATCCCCCCAAATAACATGTTAGGATGTTACATTTGCTGTATTTCATATGTACACACATGAAAGACATTGGGCAAACAAACTTTGAAAAAAGGAAAGAATCTTCTTTGTGCATGGGGTGGGAAATACCTAATCATAATCAAATGCCCACACAATGAATGTGAATTTTTGAAGTGAAATTTCTTGTAAAATATGTTGTACTGAATCTGCACCACACATCATCTTCAGAAGTTTTACATTGTAAAATTCAAAGTAAAACTCTCAAGTTATTTCATATGTCAGGTATTTTGCCTGCAGATTATCTGTCCACATACCTAAGTGTGGACCAATTACCATTGTCAATGCACACAATACAGTTTATAAATCTTTACCATGTGTCAGCCCTCTTCCACAAAAAGGCAATTTTAAGAAGGGTTATTTATATAGGTCACATTTCAACTTTACATGTACTGCAACCATCACAAATATTAGTCATAAAAAAATATGATCCTGATGACTAATATTTAAAAAATCCAATCTTCCACAATTGTCAAGTGATGTAGTCTAATTCAGGTCAATCCAAAGAACTGAAGAAATAAGACTGGTAGAAGCAGAAAAACAGAACTGGCTGTGGAAAGATGTGCATCTAAACTTTTGATCAGCTTCATCACTTCAGCAAAATCAGCATCAACACTTTTAAGTACTCCACTCCTTGTCACAGAGAACAATCATTGCCTTCACGAAGTTCATCATTATATTACTATTATCGTTATTATTTTACATTACAATTTCAATTCAATTTAAATAAGACTTTTTTAAAACTTAGTCTTTCATGTTCATCATGATCAATCATTTATAGTGGGTCATGAAATCATGGGAAGATAAATTCAAGCAACATTAATTTGATAAAAACTGGTCCAGTGGTTTTGCAAGACATAGACAACATATAAAAAAGTGTATGTATATGATTTGGTTCCACAGGGCTGGTTTATTTTGTTTGCTTTATTTTTGTTTTTGTTTCTGTTTTTTAGTTTGTTTGTTTTTTACATAAGAAAACACACATGCAGAAACGACTGTTTCAGTACAACAGAATTTTATTGACAAGCAAATGGAAGGATAAATAAATAAATTTCAATACATTTCTGACAGCTGTGAGGCTGAGCAAGAGGTATGAAAACAGGTATCATGGGACTGCAACTGGTGCCAAATAAATCATAAGGAAAAAAAGTGACTGATCCTATTTGTTCAAGTTGTAGCAAAGGATCTTCAAATGTTCAATACACACATGCATACAATGATGTATGCTTTCATGCAAATCCAGTATTGCAAACACTTGGACTTGAATCCCCCACACCCCTCCCAAGTATCACTCCTTACGCAGTTACAAATACACACACACACACACACACACACTTGGACTTGAATCCCCCACCCCCTCCAACACTTGGACTTGAATCCCCCACCCCCTCCAAGTATTATTTCTTACACAGTTACAAATACACACTCTCTCTCTCTCTCTCTCTCTCTCTCTCTCTCTCTCACACACACACACACACACACACACACACACACACATCTGTACAAAGCTGCCTTTAAGAAAGTGGTATTTACAATCAAACCAAGCAGTATCAGAAAAATAAATTACCAGCAAAGAAGAAAAGAACACTAACAAAGGTGACAAAATGAAACAGATCTGTGGTAACATATAATTATCACATTGTGACATGGCTTTGTATGTCCAAAGTCAACCTATATTCCTACAGATCTACCAAAAATGCAGAGCATACATTATATAAATATCATAAAACATTATATGAAACTTTCATTATCATGGACATGACAAAAATTAATCACTCTGGTCATGTTACTCAGTCATGATAATTAGTAACTACGCTTGGTAATGATGCTCAAATTTTAAGTGAGAAAAGAGCAACAAGAAAGTCACGAAGCAACTCAAACCCATTTTCTTGAAGTTGCAGCAATGCGAGTAAAAGCCATTACACGTTCAACTCTGCACCAAAACTAGCCAGAAAAGGTGACCCTGGACATATCTATTCCACAAAACAAATTATAAAATGTTGATGATGTTCAACAATATTGTCTAATGATAGTAATTTATAAATCAGCGTAATATGATAATTTCAAGTACTTAATAATTTGTTCTAAGTACTTTCCTCTAAATCAGTAAATGCCAAGGGGAGAGAGGGGGAATGGCCAAGCCAAGGAAATTCCTGCTTTATTTGTTGTTGTTGATTTTCCCCCTCATAAATGATAACAAAACAATCGCTAATTTTGGGGGTGTGCTTGCTGGGTATGTTCCTTTTCCATAACCCACTGAACCGGACACAGATTACAGGATCTTTAGCACACTACTTGATATTCTACATGCGTATACACATGAAGGGGGTTCAGGCACTAGCAGGTCTGCACATATGTTGACCTGGGAGACTGGAAAAATCTCCACCCTTAACACCCACCATGTGTGTCAAAACTGGGGGATCAAACTTGAGAAACTCAGGCAATAATCCATCACTCTTAAGTTCAGTTCTGCCACCACACCTGTTGTAGTCTCATTATAGTCAGGGAATACATTGCATTGCACACTTTATAAACAAATGATGGGAATTTATTACGGAAAACTAACTGAACAGAAAATATGGAATTAATGCACATTTTAAAAGTTTCAATGGATGTTTCATGGCCATAAAGAAATAACACAGGAAACAGAATTAAACATATAACACAACATACAGTATACCCTCAACATTAAAAATTATATTATCTGTATCTAAAGGAACCAGACCTATTAGTATTACAATATTCTATTATCTGAATCTGATAATAAGCTTCCCAACATAATTCTTAAGTGCTCGGAAAAACTGGATGTAAGTGTTTTCATGGAACAGTGTTTGATAAAAATTAAAATACAAAAAATAGATAACACAAAACGTAAATGTTACAATTATGTGTAGTACATAGAAATCTTTAAACTAAAGTTATCCTGAAAGAAATGGGGCTATAAATGACAATTATTGTAACTTGTATGTATATGGAAGCAAAGGATCTTTTTCTTCTTCTTCTTCTTTGTTCATGGGCTGCAACTCCCACGTTCACTCGTAAGTAGACGAGTGGGCTTTTACGTGTATGACCGTTTTTACCCCGACATGAACTGATGAAGGCAGCCATACTCCGCTTTCGGGGGTGTGCATGCTGGGTATATTCTTGTTTCCATTACCCACCGAACACTGACATGGATTAAAGGATCTTTAACGTGCATATTTGATCTTCTGTGTCTGCCTGAGCCTCAACAAAATGAGCAAACAGAGAAATTATCACCAAAACTCAATTTTTTTAAGACATCTTTCTAATGGGGCAGGTAAAGCTGCAAACTGTTAAACTCTCATTCAGCCTTGAAAACTAAGTACAGCTGCCTAATCAGTCAAATTAGTTATACATAAAAGCCTACGGATAGAAAGTTATTAATGTGGGAGGTGCAGCCCACTATGAAAAAAGAACAGCTCCATCATTAAACACACACACACACAAATGTGGGGGATGGGGGGCAGGAGTGGGGAGAGACGAAATACAACCAGTAATCAAATTCTGCAGAAAAACTAAACAAACAAAAAAGAAACCCACCTAACTATTCTCCTTTCTGCACACATGCAAAACTTATGTATAAGTATGTATGAGGATTCTAGAAGTTGACGCTTGTAAGGTCATATTGTTCTCTTGGCTGTGGTCAGTTAAACTGAACTAATGACACATTTCCTTCTTTTTTTTCAATTGTCCTGAAACACAATGAATTGAAAGTAAAATGGGGTTAAAAAAAAAATCAACTCATTAATGGTTTGTTCTCACTGGATAAAAGAAGAAATAAACCAAACAGCCATGACAGCATGCTCTACTATCTGGTGAGAACATGTCCAACCATACACACCAGGACAAAGCAAAGTGTAGCAGGTACACATGCTACTGTAATGGCTAGCTGTCCTGAACACAGCAAACCCAGCTAGGAAGGAAGACAGCAAAATCCAATGGCAAAAAAAAAAAAACACCAACAAAAAACAAAACCAAACAAAAAAACACCACACACAAAACCAGGACATAACCTTCTGCAAACCTGGACCTCACTGCCCAGGCCAGAACCATTCTCTTTCATTTACTGCATACTGACCAGCGGCAACAGACACATCACTACTCACAGTTTGATGCTGTTCACAGACTGATGTCATGCCATTCCAAGAGCCAGTCCCATACTATTCTGATGCATTAAAGGGTACCACCAGACTGGCCAAGTAAGAATAGGAGCAAACACTCTTTTACAACCACACTTTCTGTTCCTTTTATTTTCTTCATTCCCCACCCACCAACTCTCATGTGTCAGTTGTCACTCTGATGGGAAGCGAAGCCAATCCATTCAGAACAGAACACATCACATCACAGACAGAAGCTGACAGGTTCATTTCACCACCACCACACTGAATGAGTCATCCACTACTCCAAATGCACCATGGACTCGTCAGGAAGGTCCTCCTCTTCCTCTTCAATGTCGTCGTTGGGAATGATGTGAACGGTGCCGTCTGACATCTCAGCTTGGTCTGCGTTTTCGATCACATGACCCGACGACGTCACAATGTCTGCGATGGTTGTCTCCACCATCTGGTCTTCCAGTGACACGTCTGCAACAGGAAACAGTTCTACAGACAGGGGTTTAGTTTCTGCTGCTCACTGCTTCAAAGCCATGTGTGGTCTTCTTTTTTTCTCTTTTTTCTTTTAATAGTGGAAATCATTTAACTAACATGAAGAGAATTGACAGCAAAAGGTAGACAGGTCCGTCATGGTCTTGTTGCACCACATCAGTAAGTTTAAGTGTTGACCTCAAAGAACTGGAGATCATTTCTCCATGGTCCCACTAATATCAGTATTGGTGCACAATTTATCATTTATATATTTTGTTGTTGTTGTTTTGTTTTTTGTTTAGATATTGTTTAAAATTTTGTACGAACATGTTGTATTGTGAATATCCCATTCTTTTTTTTCAAAACAAAGCATCAACCAAAAATATACATACTCCATACTGGTAACTGATTTCTTTTTCTTCATGTTTTCAATTTTCTGACATGTCATTTTATGTATGATTCCAAAACAAACAAACAAATCCCTAAAAACCTAACCTACATAAATGAATAAAATTTGTAATTAAAAAAAGAAAAGAAAAAAAAAGGGTGACTGATGTTGAAAGCCAGTGCATCATACCATGCCACAGCCTGGTTACTTTCATCTGAAAATGGAAAAGTGAGGAAACATTTTCTTCCCTCCAGGTGGAAGACTGGCAGAAATCAATCAGCCAACCTAGTCTTGAAACATGATGTTCTATGTTCAAAATCATCTTTGACAATCAGCAAACATTCAACAGCAAAGATTTATCCACATTAACAAAAGCAAAAAAAAGAAAAGAAAAGAAACAACTCTTAGCATTTTCAATTATTTCCACCATTTCTGTCTTCTATCCCATGTGGATACTCTTTTCCTTCTTCAGATTTCTATCAAGGTTAAATGTGTGTGCAACACGGACACATACTGGTTGATGCTTTCTAAATATGCTAAGTTACAGTGCTCCAATATTTCATTTCCCTTTTGTCTGTTTTAAATCAGTAATCATTGAATCATAATAATAACTGCGCAAAACAACAGCTTAAACTGAAAATGCGTAAATATAATCACCTGAACATACACACCATTTCCATTGCTCATTTGATATCACTTTTAGTGAAAAGACTGTGAAATGTATCAAAAAGAAAAAAAAAAAGAAAGAAAAAAAAAAAAGCCCAACCCACCCCACCAAAATCATCCTCTTGTGCCTGTACATGTGTGTGAACACAAGCAATAGTCCTCCACAATCTCAAGTTATCTCTCTTTTTCCTATCATTCCGCACCCATCCACCACCCCAACAACCAACTTCCTTCCTTTGCAAACCTCTCACTCAACTCACCCCAAAAACAAGAGGAAAGCCAAACAAACAACAGAAGCACCCACCAGGCACGTGCTCCACGGTGATGTTAAGGTGCCCCCCGTCCACAGCGATCTGCTGCCCATCGATGGTGATCTGCTGGCCGTCCACGGCGAAGGAGGAGGGGATCTGGATGGTGGCCTGGCTGCTGCCCCCGTTGGACGTGTGGATGGCCAGGGCCCGCTCGATCATCATCACGTCGCAGTCCTTCTGGTGCTCCTGCACACCACACAGTCACAGCAAGGAATGGTTAGTAACTCCCAGGCTAAGGAGGATGTCACAGCAAGGATTGGTCAGTTCCTCCAAGGCATGGAGAATGCCAATCAAAAACAAGAACCTTGTTACTGCATGGCAGCACGTTAACTCCAAGTGTCAAACCTCTAACCCCATGCTGAGGAAGAGAGGACGCACATCGAAAACAGAAACTATATTACGCAACTGCATGATCACACAAGTGTTAAACCTCTAATCCCATGCTGGGGAAGAAAGGATGCACATCAAAAACAGAAACCATGTTACTGTGCAACAGCATGATCCCATCATATATTAAATCTCTAACCCCATGCTGGGGAAGAAAGGACGCACATCGAAAACAAACTATTTCATTGTAAAACAGTATGATCACAGCAAATGTTAAACCTCTTAACTTCATGCTGAGGAAGAGAGGACGCATATCGAAAACAGAAACTATATTACACAACTGCATGATCACACAAGTGTTAAACCTCTAACCCCAAGCTGGGAAAGAGAGGATGCATATCGAAAACAGAAACCATGTTACTGTGCAACTGTATGATCACAGCAAATGTTAAACCTCTAACCCCATGCTGAGGAAGAAAGGATGCACATCGAACACAGAAACCATGTTACTGTGCAACTGCACGTTCATGCCAAGTGTTAAACCTCCAATCCCATGCTGGGGAAGAGGACACACATCGAAAACAGAAACCATGTTACTGTGCTACAGCATGATCACAGCAAGTGCTAAATCTCTAACCTCTTGTTAGGGAAGAAAGGATGCACATCCAAAACAGTAACCATGTTACTGTACAACAGAACATTCATGCCAAGTGTTAAACCTCTAACCCCACACTGGGGAAGACAGGACACACATCGAAAAGGAACCATGTAGTTGAAAAACATGACTGAACATACATGCATACAGCTCATTGGTGTTCAGATGTCAAAGGTGTCATTAAGTGAAAAATCAATAGTCATCAACTCAATTCACTTTGGCTCAGAGCCAATCTGGATCTGTCTCAGCAACAGCAGCAACAAAACACAACAACAAACAAAGATGTTCAAAAAGAAAAACCAGTTCAACCATAATGTAAGAAGAAAGAGAACACGGCACAATCACAAGTTTATCACAGAAAATGAACTCAGAGTTGGCTTCTAGTATGGGTCATTCTGCCAGATGATTAAACAAAAACAACAAAAAACACACACCTGAAAAGAATGACATAATTATACACAGAACAAACAAAAAGAAAACACACAAATAAACAAGATGGCACAAAAATAGTTGTGTTGTTTAATGGGTAAAAAAATTAAAAAAAACAAAAAAAAACACACACACACAAAAAAACTTCTACACAAACATGTAACACTCATGTACAAGTCTAAACTGATGCACAAAGCAACAGAAAAATCGTAAAAAGAACTTTGGGTCTTTCAAACTATGAACCCCAAAAAGGAACATGGACAATACGGCTACAATGTAAAATGAGTTTTCTTCAATCCAAGAGACACACACCAAAAATGCAATGCATGGCAAGAGGGGGTTCTTTAAAAAAAAAAATTTTTTTAGTCCCTTCATTTGCAATAATTCAGTGGCATTACTCCCACGCCACTCATTCTAAATAACCCAAAACACAGCCATATCTAGATTCGTCTACCAAATCTCAGTGCTGGCAGTCCACACAAAACTATAGCCATCAGGAAGCGACATACCAAAGGACACCCTGTACCGCTGCTGAGTCACTTCAACAGAGTTCAGTAGTGCCTGTTCTGATTCAACATATGCAGAAGGCCACCCACTAAGCCCCCTACTGATGACAATAATGTTTAAGTCACAGAGCCAGACAGATTATGCGTCCCATGAGAGTGGAAGACATGCATGGTAATGAGTTGACCACGAACTCACCCGAAGGTGCTGCTCACACTTGAAATGCATCGAGCACTTTTCGCAGGACACCGTTTTGATGTCTGCATGCTTGCGCTCTATGTGTTTCCTGATGTCGGTGAAGGTGTAGCCGTAGAAATCACACACACCACACTTGTAATCCCTCTGCCCATTGTGCCTGCAACACACCAGGTGAATTTAGACATTGCCACTGACTGAAGCATAACAGTTGGGAGCAGATTTAATTGCTAACACACATGATTTAGACATAGCCATCAATTTTTTTTTTTTTTTACAGTGGTGAGCAGATTCTTTAGATTTTACTGGATTTTTGTTTTTTACTGGGTCTTTGGGAAGTACTTTAAAATGTGTTTTAAACATACTTCTCTACGTATCTACTGACAAACTAAGAACAAACCAGCCGCTCCTTCTTAATCATTTTTAAAGATACAATTGAGAGTGGACAAAAACTGGCTGAAGGATTCTTCTTTCCTTTTAACAAGCAGGTCACATGGAATTCCATAAATGATACTGCAAACAATACCCCCAACACTGTGCCAACAAACACACAGTTAATCATACACATGTGTAAACAGGCCTGTTTACTCTTCACTGCTGTCATCTTTTGTTCCTTTCAATTTTTCATCAAAAAGTGTTTTGAGACAAAAGAAAACTAAATTCTTTCAAGTTTCAGTTGCTATTATATTTTAACCCAGTCAAATGGGTTTTTCAGTTTTAAATGCCCCCTTTTTTTTTTTTTTTTTTTTGCTAAGTATTTTTGAGAAAACTAAAATATATGTACATTTATTCTTCACAACAGTTTGAAGATGCTTTTTGTTTTGTTATTTTTTTCATTTGTTTTCTATGCAGATCTTTTTTTTATTCTTGTTTTTTTAGGGGTGGGGGTGGGTGGTACTTTTGAAAAAAAAGCGGAGTTGGTCTGCCTTATCTGTCTTCACTCGAAGTTATACTTAAAGTGATTATAGTTAATCATTACTATCATTCATAGCCTATTAATACTGTTGTCTTGTTCCTAACACAGCCACATCTCTGAAATTAAAAAGGCTTCTTTCAAACCTAACCAAACCTGTCCACTTTATTCCTGTTACGGAGGGGGTTTGAGGCTGGGAAAGGGGGCGGGGTGGGGTGTCACCAGTGTTTTCCCACAATACCATTGATCATATTTTTCAAATCATCACAAATCTGCTTGTTTCATTTAGTTCTGATGGACAATGGGCAGAACCATTCACATCTACTTGTGTTGAAAAAACAACAAAAACTTCACAAGGCACAAAATCAACAATGACCCACAAAAATTACCTTTTGACATGCAGCTCTTTGTTCTTTATGTGTCTGAATGCTTTCTGGCACACCTCACACACATGCTTTGGTTCCTCGTGGATCAATAAGTGTTTGGAAATGTCCGACCGTTCACACCCTCTGCAGATTGAGGAATCAGGTCACACATAATCACTTAACTGCTTTAAGGGAAATTTTCTTCCTAAAATTATGTTTAAGTAACATACTTACCGTGACCCACTAGTGCAGACTCCGGCAGCGGTCTGATTCCTGTCCTGTGCAAACTACTACCCGCCTGTGCGGAGAAAACGAAAGTAGCTACAGCCGATAACCTCCTGAAGTAGGTTACCTCCCCTTAACAATCGTTTACACCAAGGTAAAAACAACTGATTTCTTAACATCGGGGTAAACTTGGACTCTGAATCATTTTTGACCGGAATGGGGGGTGGGTGTATTATCTTATTATGTAGAGATTTTAGAGCTAATAAATTTCTTTTTCAGTGATTCTTTTTTTTCTTTCTTTCCTTTTTTAAAAAAAAAAAAATAATATAAACATTCATTGAACCCTCTACTGTTGGCAAAGCTTATAATTAACAACATGAATGAAACTGTACCTGTCACTTCTAAAAGTTGGCAACACTATGACAAGCTTTGGGATCAGAAAATGATTAGTTTAATTCTCCTTAGCCAAATGCCTGGCCATCCAGAGTAGGCAATACATCACTGACTTCTGCCAGGTGACTGTGTCACTATGCGGTATGTACACTTCCAAGTTGTCATATCTTATAATCACGCTATCAGTCTCACTCTTTATTCACATTTTTGTTATGCCATTAGTAAATGTCAGGATCACCTGAGCACACATTTTGAACAAAATAAATGGCCAAACATATGTCTTCTGTTAACACATATCAACAATAATATAACTTTATAAGAAAAATAGCAATGCCTGTCCAGTTACGAATGTTATCGGTGCTTTCAAAAGAACTATTCCCAAACGCACACACATTTTCACAACAAAAAAACGTTTCAGCAAAGACAAGCACTTCTCAAAGTTAAAGAAAATATGTTTAAAAAAGAAACCAAATAAAGAGTTTTGAAATATTGCACATCTACTTAAGTACATGGAAATTTAGGCAAAACCAAACCAGGACAATTCATGAACACAAACATTCATTGTCATACATACATAAACACCCACCCATCAGACACAAAGACATACACACACCTGACAACACACACATACATACACACACTGATCTCCCACCTGTAATCACAATGGGGACACTTGAAAGGTTTCTCAGGCTCATGAATACGGAGGTGTCTTTTGAGGTGAGCTTTGCGTGTGAACTTCTTCCCACACACAGTGCACTCAAACAACACCTCCGCCGGCATGTGAACCATCTTCACATGCATCTTCAGGATGTACTGATCCTGCAACAGTCAGTCATATACGCTGTTTATTGCCTGGCCTAGACAATGCTGTGTTCACATCCTAGCATAGACAATACAATGTTCATAGCAAAGCCCAGACAACATGTTCCCAGCCTAGTCTAGGCAATAGCTTGTTCACAGCCTAGCCTAGACAGTACTCTGTTCATAGCCTGACCTAGACGCATTGTTCACATCTTAGCCAAGACAATACTTTGTTCACAGCCTAGCCGAGACAATACTTTGTTCACTGCTTATCCTGGACAATATGTTGTTCACAGCCTAGCCTAGACAGTGCACCTAGACAATACCTTGTTCACAGCCTAGACTTGAAAATACCTTCTTCAGAGCCTAGCCTAAACAATGCATTGTTAACAGCCTAGAAAATATGCTGTTCACAGTCTAGCTTAGACAATGCATTGTTCACAGCCTAGCCCAGAAAAAAATGTTATTCACAACCTACCCTAGATATGTCATTCACAGCCTACCCTTGACAATATGTTCTTAACAGCCTAGCCTAGACAATATGCTGCTCACAGTTTAGCCTAGAAAATATTTTGTTCACAGCCTATCCTAGACAACCAGGATAGCTGTCTCTGGTCTTTGTTGTCAGATCATACATACAGCAGGTGCCGACACAAAATGTCATTTCATTATCAAAATGAAACCTACAATGGAAGAAACAGACCACCCACTCACCTTATACACTTTGCCACACAGTTCACATGTGCAACCATCAGCGTTGTGTCTCATCATGTGCCTCTTGATCATGTAGGCGTGCTCCGCCATGAATTCACACACGTTACAGATACAGCGTGGATGAGTTGCCTGCCAGACATCAATACCACACGTAAGTATGAACAAAAATCTTAAACAGCATATCAAAACATGCATTTTCGAACAAAACACAGAAACTTAATATCTTTTAAAATTTATTCACAAGCTACATGATAAAAAATATTTCAGAGAAGGAAAATAACCTGCAAAATTTACTCTAAAAACTGCTGGCATTAGGACTACAGCAGATAATCTTGATGTGGCTCTGTGTATGTGTGAGCACAGGGTACTTGGGATAAGTGTCATGAATCAGAATCAGAATTAGAATAAATTTGTTATCTCTGTGGGAGAAATTAAGCATATTGAAGTCTGTGATGCCTACAGATTACAAGCAGAACAGTAAAATTTGGCATACAATATATATAAGAAAATCACACAACAGTCACAGCAAAGCAAGCCTGATAAAAAAAAATCTCCTTTCACTATTTAAAACAGATACATACACCTGCTCGTACACATGCACCCACCCAAGGACTTTGTTCTTTTTATTATCTTAATGGGGGTAATACTACTAAAACAGTCCAGATATGGGACAGCTAAAAAGAAGTCTAGAAGTCTAAACCACCAATTCTCACAATGAACAGCCATCAACTCCACCCAGCTCTTTTCACAATTTCAGCCATGAAAATGAAGTGGAAGTACAAACTGGAAATGACAACACTAACTCCTGGTGTGTGCTTTTCAGAAAGAATTACACTGGAAGAACAAAGAGAATGAAAGAAAGAAGTGAAACAGTTTCCAAGATCGTACATAGGCATAAACAGCAAGGGAAGTAACTACTCCAGTATTTCCAGCTGTGTCCACACTAGTCAATTTGATGGGGAAAAAATCCCCAGTCAATTCCAGTGTATATTTTACCCTTTCTGCATCAATATGACTGGGAAATCTGCCAAAGGTGTAAACTCCAGGGGGATGAATGGGTTAAACTTTGTGTTGACAAAACTTGATTTTCTTTTCTCTTCTCAGCTCTCTATTACGTTACTTTGCATTTTAATTTTTTAATTTTTTCATTAAAGCACCCCTTTTAAGGCCGACGTAGCCTCCACATCCATGTGTGCTGTACTACAGGCTTACAAGTCAAAAATCATATTCAATGCCATGTCTGCATGTACATGTGAATTTAAGTAGGTATTTACACCAAGATGTGTGCTTAAATATATACAAGTGTATCTGTGTCCATGCCATGTTTGAAACATCACCATCATTCTTCCAGCATGGCCATGCACACACCTACCTTGAAATGCTCCAGCAGGTCATCCTTGTCAAAGGTGAGGTAGTTGCAGCACTTGCACTTGTGGATGTCCTCAGCGTGGGTGGCAATGTGGTCCTGGTACTGCTGGGGGTAGTAGGCCTGGAACTCACACTTGGGACATTTCAGCTTCTCCAGCTCACTCTCCGACGCTTTCAGCCCTGTCAACAAGCCAAACAAACTTTAGAAAAATAATTAAATAAATAAATAATAAAAAAAAGGTTTTGTTTCACTCGAGGTTCTCCAGCTCACTCTCTCATGCCTTCAGCCCTGTCAACAAGCCTAACAAACTTAAAAAAAAAAAATTTAAAAAAAAGGGTTTTGCTACACTTCAACTTCTCCAGTTCACTCTCCAATGCTGTCAGCCCTGTCAACACGCCAAACAAACTTACAAAAAAAAAAAAAAGGTTTTGTTACGCTTCAACTTCTCCAGTTCACTCTCCCATGCTGTCAGCCCCTGTCAACACGCCTAACAAACTTAAAAAAAAAAAAAAAAAAGGGGGGTTTTGCTACACTTCAACTTCTCCAGTTCACTCTCCGATGCTGTCAGCCCTGTCAACACGCCAAACAAACTTACAAAAAAAAAAGGGGTTTTGCTACACTTCAACTTCTCCAGTTCACTCTCCGATGCTGTCAGCCTTGTCAACACACCAAACAAACTTACAAAAAAAAAAAAGGGGGGGTTTTGCTACACTTCAACTTCAGTTCACTCTCCGATGCTGTCAGCCCTGTCAACACGCCAAACAAACTTACAAAAAAAAAAGGGTTTTTGCTACACTTCAACTTCTCCAGTTCACTCTCCGATGCTGTCAGCCCTGTCAACACGCCAAACAAACTTACAACCAAAAAAAAGGTTTTGTTACGCTTGAGCTTCTCCAGTTCACTCTCTCATGCCTTCAGCCCTGCAAACAAGCCCAACAAACTTTTTATGTAGAAAAAAAAAAGTTTTGTTTTCACACTCACACTTTTCAGATGGAAACTGTCTTCTGGTTCACTGCTGAAAAATTGAATACATAGAATCTAAACAATGCTCAAACTTTTTTTTTCTTTTTTTTTTTTCACATTGAAAATTTCAACACAGCTGTGCATCTTAGTTTTCATACTCCAATGAAAACTTCTTCTTTTTTTTAAGTGTTTTTTTTTTTTTTTGTTTCTTTCTTTTTCTTTCTTTTTAAACCTTTCCATCCCTCTTACACAGACGGTTCTAAATTCTTTCCTTTTTCAAAAAATGCAGAGATTACCACAACCAAAAAACAGTAATCACTGCCATTTGATATACTGAGTTAAGTTACTTTCCTATAAACAGTAAAGAGGAAAAGTTACAATAACCACACACACAATTGGCATCACAGATTCACACCCCCCAAGCTGCAGGCAAAAAGCATGAAGGAAATATGACTGACCAATCTTGACAGGACTGGACTCCTTCTTGATGCCAAACATGGGCAGGAGGTTGTCTGGGATCTGGATGACTGTGTGCTGCTGGCCGTCAGCACTGCTGCCGTCCCCTTCCCCACGCTCCTTCTCTCCTGCACACCACACACAAACGTAAGAAAACCCGAGAACACAGCAGGAGAGCTTTTAGTTCTTCAGCTGTAAGAACCTGGAATTCACTTCCTTTGTTGGTTTGCCAAAGCCCTTCACTCAAATCCTTTAAAACAAAACATTCCTTTTCAAGCAGTTTCTACATAATTATGGCGCTCTATTCCTTGTCTGCATTACATGTATCCACATCTATTTCTTCCACATGCGTGCATGCGTGTGTGTCTGTGTGTGCCCATGTGTGTGTGTGTGTGTGTATGTGTGCTGTGCCATATGTCCAAAAACTCACCACCAGCATCCAGACCTTCCTGTGTGTCGGATGATTCTCCGCCCAGCTGCAGTGACTCTGCTGGCAGACTGGTGCTCATGATGCTGCCTTCATCCACTGCAGACAGTGCATGGTCAGAGTCTTACAGTATTCCTCACAACCACTCAATATAGAAACAAACAAAACAGGAGAAATAAGCCTCGATGACTTTTTCATCAGAATTATCTTCAGAATCATTGTTCAAGTATTCTTCATCATTGTCTGCATCACTCTGAACTTCCTCAAACATTAAAATGGATTGCAAATCCCAGACCGTCATGGCATTGCCATTTTGAAGAACTGTTTAAATGCTCAAGGAAAAAAAAATTTCACCAGACATGCACAATGCAGTGAGTTGGAAAAGGGAAGCAGACCCCTTTCATGAACCTTTCCTGAGCCTAACGACATCAGTCAGTAGTTCTCCTCCTTCTAAAAAAAAGGCACAAACGTTCAATTAAATACCTGCATTAATTCAATGGAATTAGGCGTTGCAGAAGGCTCCCAGAGTTCAGTTAATTTTACGGATATGGAAGTCAAGGGGACAAAAGAAAAGCTTGTAAAATAACTGAGGCTTCAGATCTGATCATGTTGCTTACAGCCCAGCCGACCACAATGGGGGACTGAGGCTTGGTTTCTTACATATATATATATATATATATATATTAACATAAACAGTTTATAAAAAAAAACAAAAAAAAAACTAGAAGGCTAACAAATATGTGGGTTGAGTTGGACACAAAGTCATCAGTGAAAATAACTTGCTGGAGTCTGGCAATAATTCAGCACCAGATCTTTTTTTAAAGAAAATCTAAAAAACTATATATATATATATATATATATATACATACAATTCCACCACTTTCAACACACATTTCTCCTCCTACCCCCCCCCCCCCCTCCCCCAACCCCCCCAAAAAAACTTCACTGCATCAAGCCTGGGACAACAGCACAGAACAATGATGACAAGCAAGGCCCAAAACTAGCAAGAGAGAAACCACTCCACCACCACCACCACGACTCACTCGCCGAGGCATCCACAGGCAAGGAGGCATCACCATCAGGACCAAGTGTCACGGAGGTGGTGATGGTGGCAGTGGCAGCAGCAGTGGTGGTGGCGGCGGTGGTGGAGATGGCGGAAGACAAAGGGGTGGTGGAGGCAGTAATGGCAGCGTCCCCGGCGCTGGGCAGGGAGGTTTTGGGGATGAGCTGCTGCAGCTGAGCCTTCACCTGCGACTGTAGGCCTGGGATGTTCTGCAGACCCTGAAACGTCAGGGGGGACACGAGTAAAGAACCAGAGGTCCAAGTGCAGCATGCAGTTAGTGCAGATAATAGCTCCTACGGCATATAAAAGAGTTGTCCTTGGCAAAAATTATGTGCAAAAATCCACTCTGACAGAACACAAATACATTTAAAGATAAGACAACAATATGAGAGGTGCTCCAGTGTGGCGACACACTATCCCCATGCAGAACAGCCCAAATTTACACACACCAAAATCTGTTGTGACAAAAAGTAATATATTACCCAATACTTCACTAACACATGAATTAAACTCTTGCACAGCTGCTGCAAAGCACCGTCATAGGTAATGCACATGCATATAAATGTTTCAAATTAAATGAAGGGATGGCTGTTGTTTAAAATTAATAGTTTATTCATGGCAGAGTGTCACTGGGCCAATTCCGCTGGCTTCTGATCTTCACATACAAAAACAAAATTTCCCATCAATGTATGTGTATACATGTGTGACTGGGTACAACTGTACCTTAGCCTTGAAATTCTTTTTTTTTCTCTCTCTCTCTCTCTTTTTTTTGCTGCACCATCATCTGCACTATCACTCTCATGCAGCTCATTTTGAGTCCCCCATACAAAGCAACACTCTGGTTAGTCTGCTGCAGTCCAGTCATCACCAGTCTACGGGGAACTACTGATGGAGGCCACACACCAGAGGAGACTGTCCACTGCTGCTGAGTCACTTCGGTAGTATTCAGACGTGCCTGTTCTGACTTAACAGTCACTGATTGTTAGCTGACTGAAATTCACTGTTAGTATTTACTGGTATTTACTCCATAACCGCTGCAGTATATGAATATTATCATAACTACTAATAATGGTATTACAAACAGAATAATGTTTCCTGACAGACACACACAAAACACACACAAAAAAATAACATCTACAGTGTATACAACAGCAATGCTCAGTCACTGCCGGAAAGAATGACAGCAACAGATTTCACAGGAGATTTAGCTGTTGTTGTTCCTGCTGCTATTAACATACTTCAGCACTAAGTGTGTGTGTGCATGTGTGTGTGTGTTTGTGGTACCTGAAGAGGGGCCATCACCAGAGTCTGTCCATTGGCACTGGGCAGTATGACAGCAGGTATAGATGAGGAGGAACTGCTCTGACCCCGAGGGGGGTATCGCCGCGGACGACCACGTCCTCGTTTCACCGCTGATAACAGCAGACACCAACACTCCATACACAGTCCTGACACTCAATGGTTAAGGCTGTGAAATGCAGCAGCCAGCAAAGCTCAGCTGTCATTCCCTAAGTCATGCAGGGTTACTTAATAAATGTTTTATTGTTTGAAAACAATTACATCAAGTACGTTCAAAACACTCATTCCTGATATATTTCTTTCGGCTGATTACTGAGAACACATTTCATGGTGAAAATAAAACAATAAACAACTTAAAAGTTAAACAACTTACAAATTAAATATCAAATGCATCTAAAAACAGTTTTTGTTTGAATTTATTATTATCCATTTCAGTTCGTGGGCTTTTCCATATTGTGGCATCTTAACACACACATCTATATACAGACACACAGACACAGAAACACACAGAGGCACCTTCACTCAGTTACTATTTTTGTTGTGGTTTTTTTTTTGGGGGGGGGGTGCAATTTTTTTCCAGGAAAAAATGAAACCATGTACACAAACAAATACAAAAAATTCAAATGCAACTCACGCATCATAAAAGCATTGCTGAAGGCCTGAGGCTCCCTCTTCACTTTCTGTCTCTTCACTCCGTACATGGTCACATCGGGGTCTTTCTCATCATCATTGAAATTCCCTTCCTCTTCACTTGATGCTTCCAATACGTCATAATCTACACAAAGAAGGCAGGTCCATTGGTGTCATCATCATAACAATAGCAGCTCTACACTTTTTTCTTCTTGTTCAATATAGAAGACTTTTTTTGTGTGCCTTTTTCATACAGAATAATTTTTCTTTGAAGAGAGATAAATTTGTTAAATTCTTCTTGACTTCATAAATTCAACTAACAAAAAGCAGTATTTGAATGCATCAGTGTGTGTATATTGTGTGCGCATGTGCATATTTGTGTGTGTGTGTGTGTGTGTGTGTGTGTGTGTGTGTGTGTGTGATGCATACAAATGCATACATATACAAATTTGTGAGCACACACAAATGTTTTGAGCATTGTGACTGACCTAGATTCAGTTGAAGTAGAATTAACCAATCTTGGCTGAAACTGATTTTCAGCAAGAATTTGGAATGACATCACTATTGTTTGGTCCAACCAGGTACACTATCAAATTATGTCTCCCAATTTTAATTCATTTTCTTTAATGATTTTATTTCTTGTTGTCAACCTTGCATTGCAGTGCAGTACAATTTTCAGTTGTATTGTGCTTTTCTGTGTTAAGCTGACCTGTTCTGTGATCAGCCATGCTGTGACTTATTTCATTACATTGTATTGTACTGGAGTATCTTCCTTTGAATTGTATAGCTTAGCATTATACAGCACGTTTGCTCCACCCCCCAAAAATACTGTCAAAAAGCAAACAGTGGTGAACGCTACCTTCCAGCACTTTGGCTTTCTTCCTTTTTCTGGCACTCCTTCGCACACTGTCAGGCCCTGTAAAACACCACATCCAAGTTTTCTTCATGATGTATCATATCATGTACCTACTGCATTTAACAGATGCATATTTGATCAGAATATCAAACTCTCTGCATGGATTAACATTAAAAAAAACGAAACAAAAAAAACTCAGATAGTTCTTGTGCATGTGCATGAGTCCTGCTAGAGTGCTTCCCAATTCTGCTTTCTTCTATCCACAATGACCAGTAATTTGTAACTTTAGAATGTCATGAATGGATAAACTTTAAAAAAAAAAAAACACCGACATATTCTGAAAAGCAAAAGCACAGCATGTGCCTGAAGTTCAAAGTGTTCAATTTTTGTTCTGCCACAAGAAACATATTTCTGGTAAGATACAGAAAAGGAATAATGAATATGACCCCTCTGTAAGGAAATCAATACATAAAAACACACACACACTGTTTTTTAATTAGGCATTGATTGTCAATGTTTACATTCATTTTCTTAGTGTAGATGTGATTAAATAGATTTACTTTTGAAATGATATAAGAAACCCTCCACAAAATGTCTTAAAAAAAACAAAAACAAAAGTGAATTGAAAACCACTGCCTCCAGATGTTAACCTATTCTCTTTAAACAATACAGTGTGACCACTGCAAAACTCATGTTACAGATATAAAGATCAAGTAGAAATTCTGTTACTTTCTTGACAGAGAGTTGCCTAGAACTCATCTCACAAGGTGCTCATGCACACACATCACCCCATATCATCAACATAGTTCTCTAAGTACTCAATAAAATGTTCAACTTAAAAATAATTTAAAAACAAAAACACACAAGCAATTCTCTCTCTCACTCTCTCTCTATATATCTATACATATATATAATTATATACGTAATTCACCAGCATTTGACAGCTCCAGCAGCCCTTCAGCAGCACTATTCTGGTCTCCGACAGCTGCAGATGTGTCAGCACTCTCAGAATTCTCTGTGTCAATTGGTGTAGCTTTCTCTGCGACAGAACCAGGCGTTTCTGTTGCTGCAGGGATGCTGTGGACTGGCCCCTGGGAGGAGTTTTCTGTGCTGGGGCTGGCATCTTCAGCTGCTCTCTCTGATCGGACTTTCCTTGGTCGACCTCTTCGTTTTCTTCCTAAGAGGAATGAAATATACAAATGTATATTCATATATATTCATATGTATTTTCTTAATGGAAGCATAGAATGTGTATATAAATATCTGTTAGACTATGTGAATCCAGAATAAAACTACCTGACTCAAATGCAAAGTTTCTAAATTTGACCTTTCTTCTCTCCTTCATTGTCTCTCCACTGGTTGCCTGTTTCTGATCAAATAGACTATAAGCTATCCAATCTGACTTTTTCTGCCATCAGCAGGTCTGGAGCAGAATATCTCTCTGAACTCCTCCCTATCTATACTCCATCTTGCCAACTCCACTTTCTGTCTGATGCTCAGCTTCTCAAGATACCTCCCATCAGAACAAGACCTGTGGACAAAGACCTTTTTCTTTTCAACAAGCCCAAAAACATGGAACAGACTCCCTGACAACCTCCAACACACTGACTCCCTCACCTCTTTTAAATCTGGCCTGAGAACTCATCTCTTCTCTCAGCAAGTCAAGTTGTTTTTTTTCAAACTGCTGTAACAATCACTTCAAACAACAATAATATTGAATATTATTGTTTATACAATATTTTCATTTATTTCATAAAAGTGCTCAAATGACAGGAAAATGTTCATTTTCATCCAACAAATCCCTGCAGCGATTTTTTTTTGTTCTCCCACATTCAAGGGTTTAACTCAAATGTTCACACAAATACACAGAAAGGTTTTTATACAAATGATTGTTTAAGCCCTGCCATTTCAGGCAGCAAAACTCTGTTTTCACAGATACATGGTAGTTTTAAATTCATACAGATTTGTTAATTTCTCAAACTAATTCAATAATGTTTCTTCAGGGTTTTCATATAAACAGGTGAATAACAGAGTAAGTAAGTCCCACTCATTTGTAAATGCATCGATTATCAAATATGAAAAACAGAGTAATTAAGTCCCACTCATTTGTAAATGCATCGATTATCAAATATTTTTTCTCTTCTTTTCCCACTCATATATATACTCGCATCTGCCCTGCCCCTTCTTTTTTCACCCCTATATGCACTTTTTCTTCAAAAATATTATATAACAGGCCGTTGAATGTGGTTGCTAACTGCACATACTTATACTGAATAAAACAAGACCAATGCAGACCTTGGGGTGGCAAGATGGGGTAGGCACACAGCTGTTTGGTCTCTGGGTTCTGCATCAACACACACTTCTTGCCCTTGATCATCACCTCTGTGCGCTCAGTCACCTCTATGGGGCAGTTGAAGTCTGGTTTGGGCACGGCCACTTCCTGCATCACTGGAGTGGCCTGAATCACACAATCCATAAGCAATTCAATGCTTGGTCTCTAGAAATTTATGCTGAACATGCAAAAGGAGGGTGTTACGAAAATAAGTGGTGAGCGATGGGATTATAATTTGCACACACATGTAATATCAATGTTTCCACAAGTAACTTAGAAAAAAAACTTGGGTGATCAGTTTATTATCATTATCAGAATCTGATTTCTTCCTGGTTTCCTCAAGTGTGTTTCTTTTAATCAAAAGAAAAAAGGGAGCTAAGACATTCACCGTTTTGCTTCCAAATAAATCAAGTTTATAGCAAAGTTATAATATTCCTTATCCAGAGGGAAGGTGCAAGTTCATTTTGTTTTCTTTATATTATGATTTAGGTGTCTGTTTATTTTCAATTTTGTTTTCCCAGCCAGCAGTGGTGTTCTTGCATGTGTTTTTCACTCCAAAAATGTAATAGCCTTAAAGACTCAGAAATACCCCATGCAGTTCAAAGGGTATGAACAAAAAAATACCTCAGGTGTTTCCAAAATAGCCATTGTGGAGCCTGATGCAGATACAGACACTTTCAGGTTGCGAGATGAGGTCACCGATGTTGAGGCCTGAAATGTTGGAAAAGGAACTTGGAAATCAAAACCAAAGATGGAGGTTGTCGGCATATGTGTATGTATCATTGTATGCGAGTCTATGTGCTTGCATGAGTGTGCATGTCTGTGTATATTAGTGTTTGTGTGAATGTGGATGCAGACATCCTGATTGTACACAGGCACACAGTCAAGTTGATGAATCTGGTGTGCGTGCAGAGGGTGTAGGTATGTTTGTTTTGTTTTGCTTTTTTGGGGGGTGGGTGGTTGCATGTGTCTACATATTTATATGTGCATCTGCACATGTGCATGACAAACATGTTTGACTCTATGTATTCATATAGCGTGTATGACCATATGCATCATTTATATATATGTATGTGAAGTACAGAAACTTGTAACTTTCGTAACCAACTTAGTCAAGTTAACACGAGTAGGACAGTATTCACAATAAACCAATAACAATGAAAAAACAGACAAATACACATTGCCACAGGCAGCCACTACTTTATCCAGCTGACCTTTGATCAGTCAACATGTCGATACCAGTGCTGACTGACATGGTGAACTCTTGTGTTACAGGATTGTTGCAATCCTTGGAATCCCGAACTTTCTAAAATAAACAGCACATGAAACAGAAAGCTCTCAGCGCACAGGAGATCTGAATCAAAGGCTGATAGTATCATTGCTCCCATTTCCAGTACCTGAGGAGAAGCAAGGCTGCTTTGCTCGGAGAACACAGGCAGCAACTCCTGTTTTATCTCTTGCTTGATCAGAGCTGGCGAGTCTCCAGGCACACCTGCAGCCATGAGCTCTGTGGTCTGAGAAGCGTCCTGAGAATTTGGACTGGGTTCTACAGCTCCTTCCATGTCAACCTGAGCACAATAAAGAAAGAAATTTATATATATATATATATATTCTTTTAAAACAAATTAAAAAAATAAGGTAAATAACTACATTAATCTTGTCAAAAAATGTGTACAAGCCAAACAACAATAATCACAAAACACAGAAATAATTGAAAAAAAAACACACACTCACATGTTCCAGACACACATACAATCGTATGCATGCACGCACACACACATACAATCATATGCATGCATGCACACACACTGACACATATTCCAACACACATTCAATGATTCATGCACCCACTTTCAAATTCCTCACTTTCAAATTCCTCACACACACACGCACACACACACACATGCACGCACACACACATACCTGTTCTGAAGACAAGACTGTAGGAGGAGTAACCCCTTCCTGGACCTGAGCCCCTTCAATACCTGCATACCCCATCATCCCCCCACTGAGGGCCTGAACCACTTCCACCGGCAAGGGCTGTGACTCCACTGTGCCATCCTCCTTTGTCACCTGCAATCATTCCGGTCACTTGCAACAGATCTGAAAAATCTACATCCTGAAATCACGCCACAATGACCGGATTTATAGTGACTTGATGACCCTCAATCACAACAATGCTGCTCAAAAGCAGACTTGTAAGATTGGAATACAGAAAGAAACAAAATGAAGCACTAAAAATTACCATGCATCACTGCCACTTCTAAACCTATGAAAATGAATTAGAATAAATAAATGCGGGAGTCTGCACTAGTGGGTCACGGTAAAGTATGTGCAGTGAAATACATGCTTTTCTTTCTTATGCAACATACAAATCAATCAACTGAATCATGACCAAGATGGTGCAAATATAAGCCCCCAAAGAAAAGGAGTGATAAGCTTTTTACTGCTGCAACTGGTATTGTACTGAAACAAAGCTGTAGTGGGGTTAAACATGTCAGGGCATTGATGAGGTGAAGACAGTAGGGGATCACCTGAATCAGCTGCTGGCTCAGCAGCTGGTAGGAGCCATCAGGCATCTGTATGGCCGTCCCTTCCAGTCCCTGGTGCAGAAGCAACTGAGTAGCCTCTTCCAGGCTAAGCGTTATTGTCTCCCCTTGGTCACTGCTTCCAAGGCCTGATGGGCAAAGAATGTGGGACCTACAATCTATCACAGAAAAATTTGTGATATACTACAACAACAACAACAAAAGTGAAAATCCACACGGTGAAAGCAGTATGGTCAAGTGTCCTCCACTTCACAGAAGAAACTTTGAAAGTACTGCTCAGATATATTGACCAGCACTGCAGGTCTGTGTTTGATCACAGATATGCCTGACTGATAACAAGATACATGTAAATTCTATCCACTGTCTAAAGGAAATCTGCATGACATAATAAAAAAAACCAAACAGGATCTTCACAGTATTACAAACAACTTTTCATTTACACTGACAAATTTCATCCTTTGCTTCATCTGCAAAATAAGATTTACACCACACCACGTTTAAGATTTTACATGCACAGACACAGACACACACAGAGACATGCAGACACACACACACATGACCATGCACACACACACAATGACACATGCACACACTCTTGTCCTTGTTTTAGCCAAATCAGATAATCTGAAGCCCAGGTCAGCTGATTTTCATCATAAGCTTGAATATTCAGTATTTGATAAATGAATTCTAAATACAAATAAAATACTGAAAAAAAAACCCCAACAACTGGAGAGTACAGGAGTATGAGAACAGATTCAGAATTCATCAAAACTCATTACAACATTTTCACACAAGCTTCAATCCATTTTTCAAACCGTGCTGTGACTTCACACTACAAATAATACCCCAAAGCAACATTTTCTCCTCCAGCTGTTTAAAAAAAAAAAAATAAATAAAAATAAATTGCCTACCTGGTGATACAACTCCTGTCACCCCTTCCTCTGCTCCAGACAGGTTCTGATAGGTGGTGGCCACAGAGGAATCCTCCACAGCTACTGCCTGTTCCGCCATATAACTAACACCAGCTATTGCCTCACTGCCATCCCCTACTGCACTCTCCTCTCCCACGCTGTGCATGGTCACTGCTTCTCCTTGTGTTGTGGGAACATTGCCAACAGAGACTGCCATTTCTGGCTGAAGCACAAAGGCATGGGGGTTTAGCGCTCCCTCTGCGGACTGAGATGGGTCGGACTGAATGATGTACATCTGCGACCCAATAGCAATGGCTCCTGTGGTTGCCACATCAGCAGCGCTGACAGATGCTGTAGTCACAATGTCATTGTCTGAGCCATTGATGCTGATTGTCGTTGGGTCAAGAATCAACGATGTGTTTGTGCCGTAAAGCTGATCTTGTTGGTCTGCGGCTGCTTCCATGCTGTCCTCAGTGGTAGGGTCAGGTATGACAGCTTGGTTTTCATTGCATGGGTCCATGGTGTATGGCCAGCACTTTGTCCAGCTGAAGCTATGGAAATGTGTATAGTAATTAGAGTAAATATATATGAATCACTTGGCATCTTTGGTATCTGTAAACATGTACACACGATATGTGCATAAAATTTATTTGCAAATGTGTGTATGCATTTCTGCTGACAGATCTTTGATTTTTCAATTCATGCCTGCATATATTATGTGTGCCTGTAATTATGCACATATGCATCTTTCAGTCTGATTTACCCAATGGATTTGGTGTGTGTCTTACTGTGTACACTTGTGTGTGTTATTTCAAGGATATGTGCATGTGTTTCTTAAACATATACATACATTTAGTTACATACAAATATATAACTTCTGTTTACATGTGTGTGTATGTTGTAATTAACCCCTAGGCTGCCTATATGACGAGCTAACTCATCGCAAGCATGTACGCTTCGCTGCCACAATGACGAGATAACTCATCATTGAAATATTCTGACTTTTCCCTGGTTTGCATTCAGTTCGTTGACAAAAGTACTGGTCGCTTTAGCTTGGGGAATCTTTCTAGATTCTATTCATAGCTAGAAGCACCATCTACATCATAAGGCAGTCTGTTATTTGAACGTTTTGGTTGTGTTACTGGACGCAGTGTTTGCCTGACTCCTCTCCTCGCTTGCTCAACAAAATGTCAGAATGGCGCCATGCTCAAGACATGCGATCGTGGTGAACTAAATCAACCTTCTTCTTCTTCTTCTTCTGCGTTCGTGGGCTGCAACTCCCACGTTCACTCGTATGCACACGAGTGGGCTTTTACGTGTATGACCGTTTTTACCCCGCCATGTAGGCAGCCATACTCCGTTTTCGGGGGGTGTGCATGCTGGGTATGTTCTTGTTTCCATAACCCACCGAACGCTGACATGGATTGCAGGATCTTTAACGTGCGTATTTGATCTTCTGCTTGCATATACACACGAAGGGGGTTCAGGCACTAGCAGGTCTGCACATATGTTGACCTGGGAGATCGTAAAAATTTCCACCCTTTACCCACCAGGCGCCCTCACCGTGATTCGAACTCGGAACCCTCAGATTGACAGTCCAACGCTTTAACCACTCGGCTATTGCGCCCGTCAACTAAATCAACCAAGATTGCTTTCTTTAGCTGATGCTCAGAAAGAACTGAAGCGTGAATTCAAAGAAGACAGTGATGAACATTTATAGGACGATTTGATAGAAAATAAAGGGAGCAATCATGAGAGTGGCCAAGATACAAGTATCAGTGAGTGATGCCGGCTGTACTGTGTAGCAGATGACACAAAGTGACTGAATTATTAGCAGGACACAGTGTGAGCGATTTTCTTGGCACTCAGCCAACACGGTCTGATGAGAACTAGATGAAGTGACCATGTGAGAGGGGTGAAGAGGAGGGTTGTGGGGACTGAGGGGGCATGGCCTCACATCCATATTATCACTTGTAAAAGTCACAATGCACTGTGTGTATCTATCTCTTAAAAAAATCAAATTAAAAATTTTTTTTTTTTTTAAATTGTGGTTGTTCTTGTATGATTTTGTGTGCAGATATCCATTTGTCCAGAAAATATGATATTTTAGTGCAAATTACCATACTAATGTTTGTAATGAACAAGCTGAAAATGTTACAAAAAACAAAACACTGATTTCAAAACAACAGCATGTCACTAAATATACATAAAATGGGAAAACATCATGTGTTTTGTATTCTTTATTCATTTACCTTTCAGAAAATATATCTTTTATGGGTCTTTCTCCGATAACAAAGAACATAGAATTTTTTGAAAATTTATACCTGTTTTTTGTTGTTGTTGTTGTTTTTGGAAAATACCCTGGCAAATAGATTTCACTTAAATCTCATTTTCCTGGCAGCAAAAGGGTTAATCAAAGAACTATCACCAGTACCAATACAGAGGCAAAGACTGACAAAGCATGCATGCATACATGTGCTAAAATGCATGAATAAAACAGTCTGGTCAGCCTGTTCATTGATCTGTTTTTCAATCTATAATATAGAATATATCACATTCATCAAAATGTTTCCAAATCAAATTTTACAGGTTTATTTAAGTTTTGCAGATTTTTTTTTTTTCAAATGTTGCCTCAATCTTTGCTTTTCAGTAAAAAAATATCATATCATCCTGTTAAGTTAAATATTTTCTAAAAATCATATCCAATTGCCCAACTAAACCTGGTGATCAAGTGGAAATCCTCTCTCCTCTTGCCAATTTGGCATCCACTTTTTAATTGTTAGTGAAAAGGTGATTGGGCGGTCAGGTTCAGTGTAGACTGATCACACTGCCAACCCCCCTTTTAATACCTCCACCCCACCTCCCTCCCCCTGATAGTGATATAGAAAAAAGAAAAAAGAAAAAATAAGAATCATAGAAGAAAAATCACAAATGGCTATTCTACAAAGAAGAGAAAAACACCCTACCCTACCAGTAGTGTTCAAGATATGCTGCTGAATCTAAACCTGGCATCTGTTCAAGGCTATAAAAATTTCCATTACCACTACGTCCTGCGAAGATCTCTTCCTCTCCAGGGGAAGAGTGAACTCTGTAGTCGCACCTCCACGCCACGTCAATGCGGGTGTTCCTTCAGTGGGACACAAGGCAGGATGGACATGACTTGTCATGACTAACGCGGCACGGGCGCAGATGACTGGCGGTATAGCAAAGCTAGATCTTGGCCTCTCCACTCAAGCAGGGTCACAGGCTAGACCAATCATGACAGAGGAGGTCCTGGCCCCCCCAAAAGTGCGGCATACAGGCCCAACCGTGTGTGGACATGCCCTGATGCCCACGAACCAGAGCCCCAGCTAGGGGTTAAATAGCTGGACAGATGGAGTTCATAAGCTGTAACATGCAATTGTCTATGAGATGGAAAACTTGACAGAAAACCATGAGCTGCTTGGAAGTGGGAACGTGCTGGCTGAGGCCAGCATGCAGACCTCCTGCAGAGTCACAAACACAAAAGACCAGGCATTAAGTATCACACCCAATATGGCCACGCAGACAGACATATGACAGTATGGTGCTCGTACCAGGGTTCTCCAGATAGCGACAGCACCAGGCCTCCAGCCTCAAAGGGGCCCAACCACAGCTACTGGAAGAGCAACAGAAGAAGAGAGCAGGAAACAAATGGAGGAGCCAAGTGAGTCAGCCGGAAACACCAGCATCCTACATTGTCTTCACACAATGGAATGCTGAGGGCCTTCAGAAGAAGCCTGAGCTTAAGAGTTCCTAAAGAGGGAAGGAGTGGACATCATCTGTATCCAGGAAACACACCTGACAGATGCCCATCGCTTCACCCTCAGAGGTTACGAGCTCTTCCGGCATCACTGTGCCAATCGGCACAAGGGAGGCATCATCACCCTTGTATGCAACACGATCCCAGCAACAGAGATTGAGGGATCAGAAGGTGAAAATGAATTTCTGGCTATCAAGGCAGTCATCCAGGGGAGAGAAGTGACAGTCATTAATTGTTACTGCCCACCAGACAAAGATCTCCAATTACATACCCTTCCTCTCAACAGTCAGAACATATTCAAGTTATTGATAACTGGTGACTTTAACAGCCACTCACCAAGCTGGGGATACCCTGACTTCAACAGCAGAGGAGAGCAGGTGGAAGACTGGATGATCAAAAACAACCTGATCCTACTCAATAGGCCTGACGACCGTCCTACCTGTCTCTCACGTGCCTGGGAGACCACTAGCACACCTGACCTCGCAATAGCCACAGAAGACCTTCAAAAAGTCTGTGACAGGGAGGTGTGCTCCCAGCTGGGGGGCAGTGATCACCTGCCTGTTCTGCTTGAAATACCCCTGACAGAGCGGATTGCCTCTCAGAAGAAAGAAGCCAGTTAAAACTACAAGCAGGCAATCTGGTCCCAGTTCCAACACCTGACCGACAAGCTCTGCAGGGACAGTAACATTAACTGCAACCAGGAAATCAATTATAATGTCAAGCAACTGACCAGTTGCTTACTCCAGGCAGCCAAGCAGAGCATCCCAAGAGGGCAAAGAAAGAACTCCAGACTCTACATGACCAGATAACAGCCACCAGAGACCAACTGGAACAGTCCCCAACTGCAGAAAATATCACCCTCTATCTCAAAGTGAGGACTGCATTCGAGGAGCAAAAGAGCAAAGAAGCTCGCAAGTTCTGGCTGGTGAAAACTTGCACTCTCAACATGGAAAAGGACATGCAGAAATTGTGGAACCTGACTATGGCCCTCAATGATGACCAGCATCATGCACCAAGAGCGGTCCCACTCAAAGAGGGAGAGGAATTGTTTGCAGGAAGAAAGGTGGCCGCCCTGCTTGCAGGCAAATTCCGACAAGACAGCCTTCTCGATGTGCCAAGGAAGAAGACCTTCAATATCTGTTCAAAAACCAAGCAGAAGCTAAGGAAGCAAACACTGACTCCATGCATGACATCTGAACTAATCATCAGTGAACTGACCTGCTCCATTAGACAGCTAAAGATGAAGAAGTTGCCAGGCAAAGATGGGATTACCAATGAGATGATCCATTACCTTGGAGACCATGCCAAACAGAAGCTCCTGAACATCTTCAACCAGTCCTGGAATACCAGGGTGTTTCCAATCAGCTGGAAACAGACCATCATTGTCCCCATCCTCAAGAAGGGAAAAGACAAACACAGCAAAAACAGCTATTGTCCCATCAGTCTCCTTAGCTGCCTTGGCAAAACCATAGAGAGAATGATCAGCCAACGCCTGCAATACCACTTGGTAAAGAATGTGCTCACCCACACAGTCCTGCTTCAGGAAGAACAGGAGCACTGAAGACCAGATCACCTTGCTAACACAAGACATTGAACACTGCTTCCAACAGAAGATGAGGACTCTTGCTGTCTTTGTTGACCTCAGAAAAGTGTTTGACAGGATCTGGAAGGAGGGCATTCTCTTCAAGCTGCTCCAGAAGAAAGTGTGTGGCAAGATGTTCTTCTGGATCCAAAGCTACCTATTCAACCAGATAGCCCGGATCAAGCTAGAAGGCCAGACCAGCCATTCAGTGAAGATCAGGGAAGGGATACCTCAGGGTGGAGTTATCTCACCTACCCTGTTCACTATCTTCACTGACGACACTGCTGACCAGCTGACCACCCTCATCCATCAGGCTCAGCACACAGATGACCTTGCCATGTGAACCATAGTGGAGCAAGTCACCACTGCCACCGTCAGGATGCAAGAGGCTCTGAACCACATCTCAGACTGGACAAGAAAGTGGCTGGTCATCATCAACAGGACCAAGACAGAAGCCACCTGCTTCTCTCTCTCACCCAAGAGAGAAAAGTTCACCCTAGGCATCGATGGTCAAGAAATCCCCCAGCAAGACACCCCAACCTACCTAGGAGTGAACCTGGACAGAAAGCTCACGTGGACCCCTCAAATCAGCTCCATGCACAGCAGAAGCTTCAGGAAAATGGCCCTGATGAAGAAGCTGGCAGGAACAAAATGGGGGGGCCAACACAAAATGCTAAAAACAGAGTATACCGCAACAGTCAGACCCCACATGGATTATGCCGCCAATGCCTGGTCAACTGCTGCTAAGACCGACCTCAACAGCCTGACCAAAACACAGAATGCTAGCCTCAGACTCATCACAGGCGGCATGAAAACCACTCCTGTGTCAGCAATGGAGAAAACAGCAGGCCTCCTTTCACAAGAAGAAAGGGGACAAGAAAAACTCCTGAGGCAAAATGAAAAACTGAAGAGACTCCCTTCACACCCCCTTCTCCCCAAACTGAAAGCCCCCACAAAGAACCAACTAAAGCAACAGAGCCCAAACCACCCCATGAAGGCTCTTAAGAGGAAACACCACTATCCTCTATTGGCAACCAATCAGCCAACTGAATCCCTCTAAGACTATGAGGACTGGCAGGCAGACACCCCAGCCATCATGCTCAACATCCCAGGTGTCAAAAGCAAGGAGTGCCACATAGCAGCTGACCTAAAGTTGCTGACTCTTGAAACACTAAGTACCAAATACCCTCCCAATACCTGGGCAAGAGCATACACAGATGGGTCTGCTGAAGAGGCAGTGAAGAACGGAGGAAGTGGGGTGTATATTAGATTCCCTGACAGCAAAACCATCAGCAAGTCAGTAGTGAAATGCACCCTGTCCACCAACTTCCATGCTGAGGCCAGTGCTCTGCTACTCGCAGCCCAGACTTTCAGGCAGGAAGACACACTACCCACAAACACAGTGTTCCTGACTGACTGCAAGTCTATCCTGCAGGGTCTACAGGCACCAGGAGGGGAGCAGATCTTAAGACTATAAGAGACATCAGGCAAGAACTGAATCTCCTCAAACTGAGAACTGCTGTGGTACTGCAATGGATCCACTCCCACTGTGGCATAAGGGGAAATGGAGAGGCAGACTGCCTATCTAAGGCAGGCAGCAAATTAGACCAGCCAGCCCACTCAGTGTCCTACAGCGAGGCAAAAACGATAGTGAGAAACAGCTTCAGGAAAACATGGCACCAAAGTCTGGACATCGGGCCAGAAGACGAAAAAGACAGCATCCATGGGCTGGACAGAGCGGCACAGGTCACAATCTTCAGACTGCGAATGGGACACTGTCAGCTCATCATCTCCCATCTCTACCATCTGAAGATATCACGTGCTGACCAGTGCCCTTGTGGCACAGGCCCACAGACCCCCTCCCATATCCTGCATACCTGCCCCACCTTCAACACTCTGAGACACCAGGCATGACCCAGCCCGGTGAAGCTCCAGGAAAAACTGTGGAGACCAGCGGGATCCCTGCGACAGACCACGGACTTCACTGTCCTGACTGGACTGAAAATCTAGCGTGGCCAGGGAACACAGAAGCAGCAGCAGCATTACCACTACCAAAAATAACTAATTCAACCAAGCAGATTTGTTTTATCCAGAACAAAAATTATTAGGATGTTTCTGGCCCTGAATGAACTGAAACTAGCAAAATCATTTAATCCCTATTTTGCTTATCTCTTGCCTGTTTGCATCGTGAAATATTTGAAGAGGTAAAAAGGTTTTCCATGCACAACAGACATAAGTACTTTGTATTATAACAGTGATACTGAGTAATAACATGGTAAAGTTCTGTGGTGTGTTTGCAGCAACAGGTGTAAATTCTGATTTCAGACCTCTACGTTTCTTTACTTCATTACTTGGCAATGGACAGAACAACAAGTATGTTACCTATTTAGAGCATTCCCGTTGTATATATACACTGTATTTCCAACAAGACTTAGAACCAACAAAACATTACTGATTACACTCTACCACTTAGTCGATGTTTAAAAAAATAAATAAATAAAAGACTGATGTTAATATTAATTCAGGGCACATGAGAGGCAACCCTTCTATTACAAAACTGCATACAACTACTGGCATATGATATATGCATCATTTCTGCATGGTCTATTAACTATTAAAGTGACAAATTTGTCCAATACATTAAAAAGAAATTCTTTATTATTATCATTTTCTTAATATGAGAAACAGGAAATGTTCAGTCAAAAACCTTTGATTAAGGTTACTAGTCCTACTACATACGGAACGAGCATCAACTAAACAATGCGTGTGTGACTAGAAACGTGCTAAGAAGTGAGTGCAGAGTTTGCAATTCCACTGAATACATGATGTATTCATGTGAAGTTCATTATCTGATTTCTACCACGAATTGCCGAGGCAGATGTTGTGGCCATGCATATTGTAACGCTTTCATCGGTTTGGTGTGAGCACCAGGATAGCACATACTTAAAATAAGTTACGTTAAAATTATCAAAAGCATAATGTTATTGTTCTGATCTATTTGCCCATGGAAAGAAACCGAAAGCGTAAGAAAATGCAGGGCATACGAAATAAAAATCTGTGATTGGCCAACAATATGGCGGACTGCGAGACTGTAACATTTTGCCCGAATTCATGTTGACAAACAATGAGCCGTTCGTTTTCTTTAAATACACTACCGAGAGCAAAATATAATTGGTTTCAAAGATAAAGATATCTTCTAGTTTAAACAGAAACACTTTGTGTCTCCGTTTGCAGAGAATTTTTAAAAATTAAATATTTCTGATGTAAATTAACACATTTAGCCCGTGTTGTAATACGGGCAGAATAGCGAGTCGTCATCACACTTATAAAAAGTTAATCAATAAAATGATTCACACTGTCATTTGTATGATCAAGCTTGCAAATCCCCAGCCAGTCAAACATACCCAAATTATTATCAGAAATGATACTTTCGTGGCGGAGAGAAAGCCTGCAAATGGCGGCCAAACATTTCTGACGTCACTTCATGCAAGGTAGTTAACTTCTGTCCGGAGTTGCTGTTCGTGAAACCATTGGGTTCATGAATGAAATTCTCACATAATTCAAATGAATAAATACGTAGCACACAACGAAGATCGGACAGGGACACATCAATTTGTATCAGTTTGTGATGTCTGTGAGTCGGGAGACAGTTCAATGACGGGAATCTCCCTCATACACCTCATTTGTAAGGATTCCACACTTGCCCCATGTGCTTACAAATAAGTACGGGGGAGTTTCGACACGGGGGAGTATCGGGCTGACCCCCTCGTCCCCCGTATGCTATCACTCGCTCACGTCCACTATCATCTCTCTGTCCTAACACATAGCCGATGACTTTGTTGTTAGCGTCAGTGTATAAAATAAACTGACGGGAGAAATCAGGGTTGGAAACGATTGGGGCTGAAGTCAGAGCTGTTTTCAGTGTTTGAAAAGCCGTTTCTGCTGCTGCAGGCCATTTAAATTTTGTCTGACCTTAAGAGTGCATTCAAAGGGGCTACTGTAGCCGAAAAGTTTTTCACAAAACGGCGGTAGTAGTTTGCTAGTCCAAGAAAGAACTTCGCACGTCATGTTGTGACTGGGGAGTGGGAAAGTTTTTGACTGGCTCAACTTTGGCAGGGTCGACTGACATGCCATCTTTGGTCACAATATGACCGAGATACGTGACTTTGGCTGCAGCAAACTGACATTTACTGGGTTTGAAATTGAGGCCAGCTCCCCGTATCCGATCAAAAATCACCGAGAGCTGAGATAGGTGGTCTTCAGTCAAAGTTTTGCTGAGACTGACAATCAAAGAATGTCATCTATGAAAACAAGACTTATTTTTAATTGACGGAGGTGAGTCCCCGCGCGAGAACTCTGTTCATCAGAAACTGGAATGAACCAGGGGCTCCTTGTAGTCCAAATGGAATTCTGTTCCATGCAAAAGACCCAAAACTGATGAGAGATAAATATGGACTTATCTTCAGGTGAGTCAGCATCTAGCGGAATTTGCCAAAACTCAAGAAAAAAGGTCTAGAATAGAAAACATCGTAGTGGACTTTCCCCATGATGTCCAATGCATCTTCTAGCCGAGGAAGAGGAAAATGAACTGGCTTTGTAACTTTGTTTAATTTACGGTAATCAACCGCGAATCGATATGTTCCGTCCTTCTTCTTCACAAGTACAACTGGGGATGACCATAGTCACCGGCACGGCGGTGGGGAAGTCAATGGAGGCCAGAACGAATCACACCATGTTCAGTTCACACATCTCATTCACTTCACGGTCTCTCTGTTTCTGCATTGATAGGGGCTGTGTCAGTCACCTGTATCAATAGTGTGAGACACAAAATGGGTCTCTCCTAACTGAGACATGTCGGCGGCGAATATGTCTCTATTTTGCGCGAGACAGAGTCACTGGACAGTGTCAGCACCTCTTTCTGATCTGATGTCAAATCCAATTCTGACATGTCTATGCCAAGCTGCGAAAGGAGCTGTTCGGCTGCTTCTTAATGTGGTTCGAATCAGTGGAAGCAGCAGCAGACCTGACATTCGTGTGTCACGTTCTAAAGATAGCTCACTTAGTTCTTCTGACTGAATTTTTAACTGCAAATAAGACAACAGTTTTATCTAAGCAACAAGTACATCGATTACTTTCCAGTTTTGAATAAAAACCCATTGGTGATAAATATTCTGTAAACTGAATAAATTCCTCACAGTTCACATACCATTCATTCTAAGGTTGTTTAATTTTGGCACGCTTCAGATATCAATTAATGTATTTCAGAGAAAAAAAAGGGAGGGCGGGGGGGATAAAAAAATGTCACAGAGGATATAAACTGGCCTGGGCCAAACTATATCCGGAATACTAGTAATGTAGCCCAGGCTAGTTTATACGGGCGCACATTCGATCTGGCCTAGGCCAGTTCATACGGCCGGGGGTATGTTCTGGCCTTGGCCAGTTCATATACGGAGGTAAACTCTGCCAGGGTAAGATCTGGCCTCTTACACTGGTTCCGTCATCCGATCACCGAAGTTAAGCAACGTCGGGCCCGGTTAGTACTTGGATAGGTGACCGCCTGGGAGCACCGAGTGCTGCTGGCATTCCTATATATATATATATCCCCCAACTTTTTCTCAGTTCTCTCCCTGACTGCCCCTTTCTCTTTCTTTTCCTAAATTATCTCTCTCATTCATTTTTCTTTCCTTTTTTCAAGTCATTCATTTCTGCCTGCCATATACCTGTGTATATCAGTTAGCTGTTGTCATATCCGACTGCAAATTTTCTTTTCCTACTTTTTTTTTCTTTCAAGTTTACGTACGGCGCACGTTGTGGTCATTGTACATTCACACTCAGTTCATCAATCTTTTTTATTAATTAATCAATTGCGGATTATTTGTGATGCAGCACGCGAAAACCCGGCTGAAGTCGCAATTTATCTTTTTTCTTCTTCTTCTTCTTAAAATTCATATATATATATATATATATATATGTATACTTTCTACAAGTTTAAAAAATCAGATTAAAATTAAAACAAGAGAATGGATCTATTTGTCATTGTTTTTTTATCAATGATTTTTTCTGAGTTCGTATGCCTGCATGAGGAGTAGAAATGGAGAAATCGGTTCATGAAAACAACACACATGTGTCGGTGTGCCTGTGACTTAAAAACAAAACAAAACAAGAATTGTCCTGAATACTCATATGGTGTCGAAATATTTAGAACCGAATAAACTTTAAATTTCTACTTTGAAAAAGGCACAGGAAAATTCGTATTTTCTCTCTGCACTACTCAAACGAAGACAATTTAAGTACTGTGTGGTAAGTGGGGGAGAGACGTCGTCATGCAATACAGATTATTCAGCCACATGGAAAAACCCGGCACATAAAATATTATTTGTCTGCTTGTAACTTTAAAATAAGGATTTTCCTGAACATATGTGTTGTGTCAGGCGATTCAGAATCAAGTAAATTTTAGATTTCGACTTGACAATGGCACAGGAAAATTCGTATTTTCTCTCTGTACGCAAAGACAAGAATAACAGGTGGAGGAGTGACGTCATGCAATACAGATTATACAGCCACATGAGAGCCGATGGCGACAGTGAATGTTCAAATATTTCACGCCCATAAACTGATGCATGAATCTTTGGAACTTCGGCTTAAATCCAGATCAAACTAACGTTTTCGAACTGCATGATCATGACAATTTTATGTTTTACCACATAATCAGCTGATGTAAAATCAGCCTGGAACATGGACTGGCTCAGTTATTTGTCTCTATGGAAGCCGAAATCCACTTAATGTCGCAGGCTGAAGTGATGTTCGTGTCGTTTGTATGCAGCATTACCAACTACTCCAGTGTCTTGACAAGGATGGAGATCGTGTGTGAAATTGGTTGAGGGAGTGATCGTCGAGAGTGTGTGCGTGCATGCCGTGTGTATGCATGTGCGCGCGCATGTGCATATGTGTGTGCGCGTTTGTGTGTTTTGTGCATGCTCGCATGTGTAGCCTACGTGTGCGTATGTGCGCGCGTGTGTGCCGCCGCGAGTTCACGCCGAACTTTTAAAACTAAGTTTCAGTTCTAATTTACCATCACCACCCATGCCCTCCTCCACCCTCCCCACCCCCCATCTGCTTATGAATCAGTATCGTGTCTGCTGGAGCCCCCTTACAAGCGCAGTGTCTTTCAGGTGGTGGTTTGTTCTGGTCCTGAATGTGTCCACAGTCTCAGCATCCGCAGTGAACTGTGGGAGCTGGTCCCATTCCCGAATGGTGCGAGGCAGGAACGAAACGTGCCTGTATCTGTTGGCGCCCTGGGTTGGGATACGTTGAAACTGCTGGTTGTGGCCTCTGCGACTACGCTCTGGAAGGGGTTTCAGCTTAGTTTTGTCGACTCGAGCCAGGTCATGGTGTATTTTGTACAGCATGGCGAGTCGTGCTGCCTGTCTTCGTTGCTGCAGAGATGACCATCCCAGCCTTTCCAGCGTATGTGTCACACTGGCTGTTCCATGGTATGTTGTGTGCACTTCTTCTTCTTCGCTGTTGAGGGCCCACAATAAATTGATTATTCTTGCACCTAAAACTGGGGGGTTCGTTACTACTATTTTGTAGTTGGTGTGAAGGCTAACGAAACACATACGAAAGGCATCACTTTGATAAAGTCTAAGTAATTTAAATGGGAAGGTTTTGAACCCAGAACGATACCCAGCATGCCGCTGTCAACACAGAAGAGAAGAATGTTTAATGTTGAATAAAAAAGAAACAATGTTGGAAAAGACATTCGCGAGGTCAGCCTCCCTCTTCCCACATAATGACAAAGGATGCGAGCGGGAGGGATGTGAGGGGTGAGGGGCAAAAAGAAGTCTTTCCATTACTAGAGTTTCCAGCAGTTTTTCTCCCCACTTACATCACTGAGCTGGGATGGTTGGGAGGGTGGAGGCTGTGAGGGGAGGAGAGGGGGCAGGGTGGAAATCTTGCTCCAGAAGAAAGCGGGGAGACAAGTGGTTGTCATTTTACATTGACTGTTTTCGATTGCAGTGACAGTGGGTTGTTTGCATTCACTATTGTATGTGGTTATGAAAACCTTTCCCATTCTCTCCATGGATATCCATCATCTGTCTCCCAGTCATTTACATCTCTTAATCTTACCTATACTTTTGCCTTCCTTTTTACAATGAATTACTGTGTTGTTTCTGATCTTTTTGTTTTCCTACTTAATCTTACCTCTGCAGGCTCTTCCATTTTTTGGTTTGTAGATACTATATACTCTCATGTTGTTCTATTTTTTCATATCTTCCCATAGCTTGTTCAAAATCTTCACATTGCTCACAAGTAACATCCTTTATCAAGTCATTCGAAACAGTGAGAGAAATTAATGCCAATTCATGTGTACTGCCATGACTTTGATCTTTGATCATAGCTGTATGGGAACAATACAGTGGATTTTGAGAAGCAAATGTCATGATACTCTGATCTGAAATAGTCAAAGCATTACATAAGAAAATCTGGGCTAACATTTAAATGTCAAAAATGAGTATCTAATCATGTGACCTCAAACAAAAGATCAGGTGAAAAAAAAAACTTCTTAAAAGATTTATAAAGCTCCACACCCACAAGTGCATTTCAGATCCAGTTAGAAACTGTTATAAAGATATATGATATTTGACAATCCAAATGTTCAGACAATTATCCTCATTGTATGTAAATTCCTTGTTTTTGTCTCTGTCAATGCATGCTTGAGGCCATCCATCACACTATCAAATCACTGGACAAATATGTTGATGGTCACCCTCCACACGAACAAAGACTGACTCACTAAATCTGACTCTGCAACTTGGCAATCATGCTATCATTGATGGGGAGTGAGTAAAGATTGCAAAACAAGAGGATTGGGCCCTGCCTTCCTATGCTGTGCCCTGGACACAGTGGATATGAATTCACTGCTCTGATGGCCCTAAAAGGCTATGAGACCTTTAACGTTAAGTATAGATGATGCATCTGTGGGACTGAGTGTCGGTAGGTGAGAGAGTGGGGAAGGGACTGTACAACACCTTTTCACTAAAAAAAAAGAAAAAAAGGAAAAAAAAAGGTCACCTGTGCTGTGCTCAACTTCTGGAGATGTTTTCCCTTGCAACACCTGTGGGAAGTGCTGCACATCCAGAATAGGCCTCTTCTCCCATATGAGGACACACACCGACAGATAAGCCTGCCTGCCTACTCATCCGTCGATCCGACATGAGACTCCATCATCATCATAGATGATGACCTGCTTTAGTTGAGTCAGTTTTAGTTTCAGTTGAACACACACTACTGATCACCACATGCAGAGGCTCAGATGTTCCCAGAGTGGTGGAGTAATGGCCTGGTGGTTGACCCCAAAATACAAGTGATGGTCTGGTGTTTGATTCCAGCAAAGACTGTGATTTTCATTTCCCCCCCTTCAGCAGGCCCTTTGGGTTGGTCTAGGTGCTTGTCTTTTGGATGAGATGACAAGTCCATTGTGCAAAGTGCAACAAGTGCACATAAAAGAACCAACAAGGCATGGCAACAAAAATGGGTGTTGATTCATCATGGCGATGCGCTGTCTCTCTGGGGGAGCAGCCCAAAAATTGGGCTAAGAATTTTTTTGCGACTGAAGTACAAAACAATGCAATACAATAACAGCCTCTGAGTGATGGCTTCATGATGGCATAATAATGACAGTTCCTGTGGAGTACTAGCACTTGGACTGTGACACAACAAGTAGCCAAGGTGTGCATCAGGGAGTGGAGATGAGTGGAATGAGAATAATTCCACAGAGAGGGCATGAAGATGAGAGATCACATGTGTGTGAGCATGCGCACGCACACACACACAAACTCCACCTGACAAGCTTCCAACCAAAATATAAATGAAGAGTATTGTTATTTGTTGAGTGGATTGTGTGTGTGTGTGTGTGTGTGTGTGTGTGTGTGTGTGATCTCTGTGGCATCACTCTCATTCCACTCAAAATAGTTTTGTTTTGGATTGTCTGTGGCTGGTTTGCATTGGCTGTACGTAAACTATATGTTCCTCCCATCATGTGAGACATTGGAGATGATGGGTGATTGTGTATCATTCTGGTGTTATCACTTTGGCAGTCATCAGCAAGACATAAATGTTGTAATATTCGTGAATACACTCAGCAACGGTTTGTCTTAATTCTTTTTCCTACCCACCCAAATCACTCTACAAACAAGAAACACTGTATTCTTTTTAGATTTTTATTCTCGGTGATGTATTGGAAAACTTCCGACAAAAAAAGTGGATACAGCTAGAAGCACTTCTTTGCCACGATTGAACATGTACTGAACACAGTATACATTAATCTGAACTAAACATAGTTTTAATGACATACACACATACACACACTCTCATGCACACACACACACACACACACACACACACAAGCATGTGCGCGCACACAGACAACACACACACACACATATGCGCACACACACACACACAAATATACACACACTCACACACACACAAATTGTACAGAATACAAATGGACCTGTTTTAAACAAATTGTTAACAACCCCATGCATAACAAATCAGTCAATCCTTTGACAAACAACTGACCTAGATTTCTTAGTTCAATGTATTATAAGATCAAATAGAATAAATTAATGAAATAAATACATACTGGGAAAACAATCCACACACAATTGTATAAATGTTTAAAAACATGACAGAAATGGTGAAAACAGACTTATGTATCTTTTGAATAGTAAAGAAAAATGAATGAATAATTAAAAAACAAAAAACAACAAACAACATCAAACTAAAAATACACACATAATCAAATGAGATAAATCTATAAATATGAAATGTCCACATGGCTTGTACATGACATATCAACTGTGAAGACAATACCACTTTCTTGTTGTTGTTTTTATTTTCTCCAGCACATTTTCATTTTCTCATCATGGGGAGTGTCTTTGCTCGTAACAGTGATAAAAAAGAACAGCTTTTAGGTCACATTTTTAGCACCACTTTTCCCACACGAATGTCCTCCAAGCCTTGCAGCACTGTGGAAACTTCTTCCAGTGTCACCAGCTGGGCAATTTTACTCCTGTAACATATAAAAAATGATGCTGTTGTTAAAACGGCTGATCTGGGAACCATGAGAGCATTTTGCTTACTCAGTACAATGAACAGCTGAGACACAAACTTACTTAGCATTACAATTTAAGTCAGGCATATTATGTTTTCATACACATAATCATTTGTTGTATTGAAAAACTACAAGTTTTCTCACAATGCAATTGTATAGTCATGTGGACATGGAAGATAGGATTTTACTTTTTCTTAATCACGGGCTGCAAATCCCACATTCACCTCTTTCTACAAGTAGGCTGTTTCATATAATATGTCAGATTTTACCCTTGTGAGAATATGCATACTGAGTATGTCCATGTTTCCATGATTTATAAAATACTGACATGGATTGTGGGATCTTTAATGTGTGTAGTTGATCTGCATGGGTATGCACATGGCAGGGAGTAGCAGGTCTGCAGATATGTTGACCTGGGAGATCAGAAAAAAAAATGATACATTTCCACCCATCACCCACCAGGCACTGATACCAAGATCAAACGTAAGACCCTCAGATTAAGTCTGAACTCTTAGCCATTTGGCTGTTGGCACTTGTTAGATTTTACATGTATGGAGATTTTTAACTCTCTGTTCAGATCACCACAACTCTGGTTTTGGGACTGTGTATGTCTGATATTGTGTGTCCATAGCCCATTGAATGATGATTTATATTACTGAAATTTACAAGGTTACAAGGTTTCTTTACATGAGTTATGTAAAAAAAAAAATAAAAAAAAAATAAAAAAAAATAAAAAAAAAGAAAAAAAAGAAAAAGAAAAGGAAGTAACAATGCTGATTAAGTTGAACAAATTTATTCCTCTGCTCCACATTGGACAAGTTTATTTCTTTGCTCCACAAAGTACTGACAAGAACTGAACAACAAAATTCCAGACATTATATCCAACACATTGACCAACTGGTTGTCAAGCCATCAAAGGATGGTGCAAAGCACTGACATCTTTTCCCCCTGATACTGCTGCAAAGAGTACAGTGACTCGCATAATTGTTGCTGAAATCAAAGAGGCATCTGTACAATTATCTTCTTTCCATACCTCTGCAGCAAACTAGGTAGATGTTGTTACTTGAACACACTCATGGTGAGACAAAAGAGACTTTTATTCTTTTTCCATACATTTTCACCAATGGCTAATGGAACACAAGTGGGTGTCATATATATGGATCATTCCACACACTTTGACACATCCTTGAAACTGAAACACAGTCACGTTTTAGCATGTTAAGTTTAATTTATTGAGAAGTTAGAGAGATGAGTTTTATTTCTTAAAGTTTGTGACATATTCTCTCTCTCTCTCTCTCCCTCCCTTAATGCAGTCGTTCTCTTTTCATCACATGTACTTACTTCAAAACTCCCTTGTCAAGCTTCTCCATAATGTCTGTCAGAATATCTGATCTCAGTCAAGAATTCACATCAAACAACTGGGCAGTGGAGCAGTAATGAATATTTCCATATTTTCAAAACTGTTATCTTTCCATATTTTCAAAACTGTTATCAACCATTGCCTATGTCTTGTCCTGACAGATTTCTCCATACAAAATGTTGCTTTATCTCCGTGTGGTCTACATGTCAAACAGCAATGCACCACCATGAAAAGAGCCAGTGCACACATATACATCCACACTGATTAGTCAAGTTCAGCTTGTACATCTGCTTACGCATTCAAATGGAAATAACCATGCTTGCTCATTACATTATTTCATCCATAAAAAAATACCCCAAACTATCAACAACAAGATTAAACTGAACAAAACAACTGGAAATGAGCTAAATTATTGTATTTCTCTTTTTTATCACGTTGGATTTCTCTCTGTGAAATTCGGGTTGCTCTCCCCAGGGAGAGCTTGTCGCTATACTGACAGTGCCACCCATTTTTTTGTATCTTATCCTGCATGCAGTTTTATTTGTTTTTCTTATTGAAGTGGATTTTGCCAGGAACAACCCTTTTGTTGCCATGGGTTCTTTTACGTGCGCTAAGTGCATGCTGCACATGGGACCTCGGTTTATAGTCTCATCCGAATGACTAGCATCCAGACCATCACTCAAGGTCTAGTGGAGAGGGAGAGAATATTGGTGACTGTACCGTGATTCGAACCAGTGCGCTCAGATTCTCTTGCTTCCTAGGCAGACGTGTTACCTCCAGGCCATCACTCCATTTGAGGGAGGAAAAAAAAGGATACGCTGGTATCGACCATGCTGGGCATGCATCAAGGTCCAGGACGGCGGGAAGAGGAAACTGATGCTGGCGTTGCGCAGAAACAGCTGCTGGCAGTCAGGGGGGTCCAGCTTCAACAGTTTCCATCACACGCCAACAATCAAGAAAAAAAAGTCAGCAATGTAGCACTATGGCCCAACAGGGCACTGGTAATATAATCCTCTATGCAAATCTGTAACATTTTTTTGCAAAGCAAATGCCAACAATCGAGAAAAAAAGTCAGCACTGTAGCACTATGGCCCAACAGGGCACTGGTAATATAATCCTCTATGCAAATCTGTAACATTTTTTTGCAAAGCAAAATGCATTTAAAAGAAAGGAAAAAAAAACAGGACAAGGAAATGTAGCACATATATCCATACATAAAGGCTTCTTTATTCCATGCTAACAAGTCAAGTGAGTTGTGTTCATTAAAATTTTTTTTTATAAAAACTAGTTCCAATCTAGTATCTTTTATTTCATTTCTATCGTAATTTTTGTTTTCACATTTGAAAAGAAATCAACAAAAGGTTGGTAAAATAAACCATGCAGTCACACTCCACACATACATATATTTCATGTTACTGCATCAGGAATTTATCTAAAACAATATCTTCAACAAAGCATTGGGGCTAGGAAACTTGAGAAGCCCGAGAAAACTGAAGCCCGAGAAAATTTTATTGCTTATTGCACACCTCTCCTTAAACACAGCGTTCTTCCCAGCAACCAACTATCATATCATCAGGAGGATGTGTTCCTCTTCTTTGAGAGGTCATGGTCTTTTATTTTTCTGCTTGCTTAGTTCTTTTACCAATGACAGCTTTTCTTTGTAACAGTCAGAATAATAATAATAATAATAATAATGGATACTTATATAGCACACTATCCAGAAATCTGCTCCAGGTGCTTTACAAAAACGCTTTTGTTAACATAATACATCATATCTATGTTACATACACACACCAAAATGTGACTACACACACACACACACACACACGCTGCATACATACATTTTAACATACATGTGTATCTAACAGCTACCCTAACACATACGCACACATAGGCAGGCACAAACTTACATAAACACACAATACACATTCATATATATGCATGTAGTTATGTACACATACATATGTATACACACAGTCAAGCAAAGCACAGCTAACGCAAAGGAAGTGGACCTGCCACAATTGAACTTATTGCTGAGGGAAAAGGTGAGTTTTGAGACGAGATTTAAAAGATGCGAGGGAATCAGAATGACGGAGGTTATCAGGGAGCTTGTTCCATGTCTTTGGCAATTGAAAAGAAAACGATCTGTGTCCATAGGTCTTACTTCTAACGTGAGGTATCCTGAGAAGTCAAGTATCAGAGGAAGAACGGAGCTGGCGAGACGGGGTATAGATATGGATGAGTTCAGAAAGATACTTGGGGCCAGATCCGTATAATAATAAAGATAACAGATCTGACAGACAAGTGAACAGATCTAGCTTGCGGAATCTGGAAACCTTGTTCCTGTCTCCAGTCACTATGAAATCATCCTCCTATGTCTGAGGTGAGTTTGTGTAAAATCTTCAGTTTCAGCACATTCATGAGGATCATTGTTGTAGAGATATGACAACAGTCTCCACTCTGAGGAGGCATTTAACCATTTAATTAACTGGCTGTTCAATGTCTATGCGATTACCACCATCAGCGGCCACTTGACAGGTGGTGTCCCATGCATACTGCATCAAAACACAGGCAAAGAGACTTAAGTAGCAGTGCAGAGTCTTCACTGTTGAGTAGCCTCATGGCAACCTAACTCAATGTGGACTGCAGGTGCTGGGACTGCCACAGAACGAGCTCTAGAGCGACTGTGTTTGGTGGAAACAGGACAAATGGTTTGACAGTAATGACAATACACTGTCACAGAAGACGGGTAACAAAAGGAGAGAAAGAAAGATCACCAAATGTGACAAGAAGAGAAGTGTGCTTCGTACCTGTAAGTCTGAATGGGAGGTGACCCATTTGCCGGCAAAGCCCAGGCAAGCCAGGAGGTCCAGCTTGTGGGGTTTGGGGAACTTGCCCCTCTCTCCTATCAGCATGATGTCCTCCTCATTGCTAAACAATCGTACTGTGGGCACAGGGAGAAAACGACACAAGTTTATGTGCAGAAACACACACACACACACACTCACACACACACACAAATAAACAAACCCGACAACACCAAGCACTCACACACACAAGCATAAACACACATGTGCACACACACATGCGTGCACACACACACATACACACATATGCATATTATATTTCAGACATTCCGAAAACTGTAAGTGAAATTTTATTATGTGTAGACTCAAAGTCAGTATTACAAGCTATAGAATCTCCAAATTCAAAGAAGCGAATTGAGATGACAATGGAAATAAAACATATTATTCACCAACTGACAAAACAGGGCATTAAAATAACTTTCTGTTGGGTACCTTCGCACTGTGGAATATCTTCAAATGAGTGGGTAGACCAAGCAGCTAGAAGAGCAGCACGTAATTTTGAAGGCGCAATACAACTTGACATCCAGTTAGATCTACATGAATGCATTAGTTGTATAGAAAATGTGTCTAGAAATCGATTTACGAAATTACTTATAGAATCAAATAATCAATATTACCAATGTTGTGTAAACACAAAGAATGCAACTAATCCCAAACATTTTCTAAATTCAACACCAGCAGCACATTCAAGACAAATTACAAGTCTAATGTATAGACTTCGTTTAAATGCCTTCCGTACAAAATTTTCTAAGAATATAAAATGTATATGTGGTAAGCAAATAACTGTAAGCCATCTACTCATTCATTGTCCAAGAATAAGACAGTTAATTCCAAAAGATGTAGTTGATGACTTCTCTTCCAATATTTCATTACCCACTGAAAAGTCCAGTCCAGTTGGTATCCTCCTTTGATGTATTATAATTAATGCTGTTATTTATATTTACATTGTTGTAGGTTAATACTTATTGGTATGCATATACATATTCTCCTTCTCATGACACCTCATTCAATACACGCCACAATCTCTTTAGACTTTTTCTTATAATATACTTTTCCTCTGATACATTTACACTAATATTCACATGCATTCCCTTTCCTTTATCCACAACTTTACTCCTTTCCGTCTAAAAACACTTTAATGAATAGATGTTAAACTGAAGAAAACACATATGCATGTGCTCTCTCTCTCACACACACACACACACACACACACACACACACACACAGATAAAAACATACACATTATATGCAAAAAATAGGAATGAAGTTTTTGACAAAATCACACGCAAGATGCCTGTTTGTATGCACAAGCAAATAAACATGCACACATATAAACATTTATATATATATATATATATATATATATATATATATATATATGATAGTCGTGTCCGACTATGACCATCAGAACAGCAGAGGAGGCAACTGCTGTTCCGACTATTTGGGCTAGAATGTGATTATAGTGGAGAGTGTCTTGCCCAAGTACATCCCCACTCTCTCGGCCAAGGGGTTTTAGGGCAGTCGGTGTTGAGATGGTTCCCAAAGGCCAACTAGCCCACAAGGCTGCAGCACTAAGAGCCAGTGCAATTTTGCCTCCTAGTTTGAGAGTCATAGTCCTTCACAAAAGACTAAGCTGTAAATTTTTTCCCATTGACTGGAGAAACCATTGATGATACAGCTCTCGCTTTGCTGTTGGCCCAAATGTAAACTTACGTCAGTCTGTGATATAAGCCGAGTGTTGGTCCTATATATAAACATTTAAGTCACCCTTAGTCATACATCCAAAAGTGTACATCTAGAAGCATAAACAAGGTTTGATTTGTTCATTTCTCTGTTAGAATGAGAGAGAGAGAGATAGAGAAGGAAAGACAGAGGAGTTTGGAGGGCGGTAGGAGGGGTGAGTGGGCAGGGGTGGTGGGGGGGGCAGAGGGGTTTGAAGGGCGGTAGGAGGGGTGAGTGGGCAGGGGTGTTGGGGGGTGGGGGTGGGGGGTGCAGAGGGGTTTGGAGGGCGGTAGGAGGGGTGAGTGGGCAGGGGTGTTGGGGGGGTGGGGGGTGCAGAGGGGTTTGGAGGGCGGTAGGAGGGGTGAGTGGGCAGGGGTGTTGGGGGAGGGTGTGGGGGGGGGGGCAGAGAGGTTTGGAGGGCGGTAGGAGGGGTGAGTGGGCAGGGGTGTTGGGTGTTGGGAGGGGGGGGGCAGAGGGGTTTGGAGGGCGGTAGGAGGGGTGAGTGGGCAGGGGTGTTGGGGGTGGTGGGGGGGGGGGGGGGCAGAGGGGTTTGGAGGGCGGTAGGAGGGGTGAGTGGGCAGGGGTGTTGGGTGGGGTGGGGTGGTGGCAGAGGGGTTTGGAGGGCGGTAGGAGGGGTGAGTGGGCAGGGGTGTTGGGGGTGGTGGTGGGGGGGGGGGGGGCAGAGGGGTTTGGAGGGCGGTAGGAGGGGTGAGTGGGCATGGGTGTTGGGTGGGGGGCGGCAGAGGGGTTTGGAGGGCGGTAGGAGGGGTGAGTGGGCAGGGGCGGTGGGGGGTGGGTGGGGGACATGGTAGCATACCCCCATTGTCGATGATGCAGTCCACACCGACGCCTCCTGTCTCCTCCATCACACTGCTGACCAGGAGAGTGCTGCGCTGATTTAACTCCATGACCTGTGCTGAACACAACCCAGTTCATACACATACACTTTGTGGCTTCATCATAACCACTGCAGCTCTGGCATGACCTGTAACTGACACAGCTCTAGTGTGACCCTAGCCTCTAGTTTCGTTGTCGTTGACAAAACACTAGTATGACCTGACCAACTAACTTAATCACAGCCAACAGAATCCTACCTGTCATGGTATGACCTGAGCATCTAACTTCATCATCACTGACATAAACTTAGTATGACCTGCTGAGCAAGTAACTTCATCATAAATGACACAGTCCAAGTATGATCTGAGCGTCAAATTCCATTATCAGTATTGACATATCCCTAGTATGATCTGAGCATCTAATTCCATTGTTACTGACAAAGCCAGAGTATGAACTGAGCATGTAATTCTATCATCACTGATATAGCCCAAGCTTGAACTCGGCATCTACTGGTAATTTCATGATTTACTGACATCTCCTAAATAAAACCTCTGTTGCTTAAGTCATCAAAATTGAACCACACCTAGTATGACCTTATATCAAAGAAATGTGCAAAAATACATAACATTTTATGTACGTAGGTATATTCAAAAAAGGTTGGGAGTACAGGGAGAAGCGCAAGCTAAGAAAGAAGGGAAAATGGATGGAATCAGACACACACACACACACACACACAAACACACACACAAACACACACACACAGACAAAAAGGGAAAGTGAGACAGGGAGAGGGAAAGAGAAGAAAAGAAATGGTGAGCGACTGGGTGAGGAAAAGAGAGAGGACTGTACAAAAAGACACACACACAGACACACACACACAAATACATGAAAAAAGAGGAATAGGCCAGGGAATTTAGATTCAAATTTGCGTTAGGTCAAAATGTCTGCAACAAAACAGTTCTTTTTACGATAAAATAGAATAAATCATACTGATCACACTGATACAAAGTTGACCACTATAGGGGGGCGGGAGCATAAGTAGATTTTGATTTTTAATGTCCAGAATCGAATATTTTTATTACTTCTGCCTGTGTGAGAGCACCTTACAAAGAGTCGCAAGGGAAGCACAGGCGAAGGTTACGCAAGCGTGGTATAAGGGGTCGCCAGAGGAAAGCGTTCAGCGTGGTACAGTACATGTGACTGACTGCTGCTGCGCTGATACTGATCTGTGAACAGGTCACTGCGGCAGACAACTGATTCTGAACAGTAAGCTAGGAACAGAGCTCTTTGGGGTGAAAAGGAAACAAACATTTTCAATTTCATGTATTTTATACGAAAGTGGTAGAAGACGTAAATCCGCTTTTATGAATGTTTTCCAGTTTCCTACTATTCATGACATGCCATAAAGAATGAAATCGGTATTGTAACGACTGCAAAGGTGAATTTACGTAGGCAGCACGGGATCATTTAGTTCGTAAGTACAATTTCGTTGATATTTTACGCAATGCACAACTTGGATATACTCCATGCTCCATTTATTAACGTGTAGAATATAAATATCTAAATATGTGTTAACCCGGTTTGGTTTCAATGAACATTATCGGCACTCTGTCCAGACAATAAACTGGGAAAGTATGGAGGGCAGACGATGGCAAAATTTAACATCATGTCTTGATGTGAAAAGAATGGTATGAAATACATATTTTTCTTTGGAAATGAACCGGTATTTGCAAATGTGACTCACGAACCCTGGCGCAGTAGACGTCGATTTAGCGTGGGATATAAATAATAATCATAATGATAACAATGGATCATAAATTTTATTAATGATTATGTAAAACTTTGTTGTAACACGTGTAACATTGAATCCAAGTTACCTAAACTAACTTTCCCGACGCAGATGTTTGAATTACTGATTTATAATAATGATAGCAATGAATCTATCATGCGATCCTTAGCCAATGCAATGCATTCAAACAAAGCCTGTGCAAAATTATGTATTTTATTAATGATTACCTAAAACCTTATGACATATGTAACATGGAACCCAAAATACCTAAAGGATCATGTGATCCTTAGCCAATGCAATGCATTCAAACAAAGCTTGTGCAAAATTATGTATTTTATTAATGATGACCTAAAACCTTATGACATATATAACATGGAACCCAAAATACCTAAACTAACTCCCCCACCCTGTATGATTGTATTTTTCAGAAACACTGCTGGCACTCCATTTTCACATCAATTCTCCCCAGTGTTTAACGTAAAGTACTACTGTTCATCTTATTATGAAATGGGAATTGTATTATTTATATCACTTGACAAAAGTTTTCCTCTTTATCTGAAGAACTGTGATCAAAACACTGGATTCTTTGTATCTTTCTATTCGGTCAATCAACAGAAAACGGAAATTTTGGATGTTTTTAATAATTTTCAACACATTTAAGACACAAGAACAAACCATACTCTCACGAAATTGTTGCAGACATTTCTCTAATGAATTGCAATCCTGATAACATGTGAAACATTTGAATAATCATTGTGAACACATGTTTATACTGAATCAGACTGAGACCCCCATTTCCAACAAAGTTCTGGAGACTGACCCATTTTCATTTTCCAGGCAGTCTTTGCTCTTCATGACTATCTGATGCACTTCATTTTGCCACCTTCATACTCCAGCCAGATACATTTTCTTTCCCAAGCTAAACCGACGTGTCTACTGCGCCAGGGTTCGTGAGTCACATTTGCAAATACCGCTTCATTTCCAAAGAAAAATATATATTTTACATCAAGACATGATGTTGGTCGATTTTGCCATATTCTGCCTTCCATGCTTTTTGAATTAATTGTCTGGACAGTGCTCCGACAATGTTCATTGAAACAAACCTAGTTAACAGGTATTGAGATATTCATATACTACACGTTAAAAAGCAGAGCATGAAGTATTTCCAAGTTGTGCATTGCGTAAAATGTCAACATAATTGTTCTTACGAACTAAATGATCCCGTGCTGCCTTCGTAAATTCACCTTTGCAGTTGGTATAATACCGATTTCATTCTTTATGAAATGTCAGGACTGGTAAGAAACTGTAAAACATTCATAAAAGCAAATTTGCATTTTCTACCAATTGAGTATATGAAATTAAAAATTTTGTTTCCTTTTGACCCCAAAGAGTTCTCTTATTTTCTGTATGGTATCTGTCATCTGCCGCAGTGACCTACTAACGGCATCAGCGCGGCAGCAGTCAGCCACAAGTACTGTACCGCGCTAAACGCTTTCCTCTGGCGACCCCTTATACCGCGTTTGCGTAACCCTGGCTTGCTCATGCCTTGCGGATCTTTGTAAGGCGCTCTCTCATGGCCAAATGTGTGAGAAATAATTATTAAAAATCAAAATCTAATCATGTTCCCGCCCACCTACAGCGGTCAAGTTTATATCAGCGTGATCAGTATGATTTATTCTATTTTATCGTGAAAAGAAAGGTTTTGTTGCAGACATTTTGACCATTTTTGTATCTGCCCTGGACTAGAAGAAGGAAAGAGAGAAAGGGCAGTGTGGAGAGAAAGAGAGGGTGGGGACAGGAAGGGAAATGGGGACTGGGGGTGGGGGTACGTGGAGGCTGGAGAACAGGCAGTCAAGCAGGCAGACATAGACAAAGAAAAAACAGTGATCATGGAAAAGAAAAACATGAAAGACAGAAAGACAAACAAAGAGAGAGACCATGAGGGAAAGAGAGTGAGAGAAGAAGTATGAGTAATAGCACTGATAGTTCGGATAAACCATTGAATATAGAGACTGAAGTTTTCTGAAGCAACAGATGATCATCTCATTTGTGAATTCTCACCCAGTGTTGGATGGAAGCTTTCGAGGAACTGTTTTTCCGCTAATGTGGAATATGTTGTCATAACCTGCAAATGTATATTTACAAGCATACATACAGCAAATTTCTACAGTGGTAGGATAAAAAGTTTGTTTCACAGCCACACAGAAATCTAAAGAATTAATGACAAATAAAAGTAATAAATAACAACAACAATACATTTATATCTAGTTCTTAAACCTCTCAAATAAAATGTTTCCATTAATCAGTTAGTGCTATAAATATACACCCATCTTAGAAAACAAAGCTCACACACTGCACTGCATCATGAAACAAAGAACAGTTCATTAAGTACAAGTGTGATGCTTAACTATCATTATTATTGTGATGGGTACAAAATAATATTTCAATCACTTTGTAATAAGAGAATCATTTTTTTCTTGATTCTGCATGTTCCATCTTAAAAAAACAACAAAACCCCCCAAAAAAACAATTGTACACACTTCTCCATTTTGTAAAATGAAACACACACAAAAAAGAGAAATACATCACTGAAGGATACCATTTTCCTGTAAGTCCATAAAACTAAAAGTTTTGAATTAACATTTTACACATTTCTTATTCTAAACAATTATGTTTGTTTTGAAGACCTGCAGAAATCCTTACTTCACTTTCTTCAAACTCTTACTTCTGAAATCACAAATAAAAGTATTGTCTTAGTAGTGCCAAATAACTAAAGTCACACACACTGCAATCTGTTTTCATGCTTATCAGAATTATGTTTGTTTTGAAGACCTGCAGAAATCCTTACTTCACTTTCTTCAAACTCTTACTTCTGAATCACAAATAAAAGCATTTTCTTAGTAGTGCCAAATAACTAAAGTCACACACACTGCAATCTGTTTTCATGCTTATCAGAAAAAAAAAAAAAATCTTCAGAAAACAAGAGAGCTTAACACAAATAAATACATCATACTTGACTGAGTTTGTACAAGAAAGTGATGATACCATGCAGAAAAATGATGACTGCATGGGAGGTGGTATATTAAATCCCAATGAATAGTTTATCTATTACTGAAAGATTCTTCCGCTTTGACTGGCTTCTCAAGAATTTTTTGAAAACAGCCTCAAGCCCCAGAAAAACCGACACAGGCTCAACATTAAGAGGAATTTTTTTTCAAACAGGGTTGTTTTCCTCTGGAACAGTTTACCCAACAGCGTTGTAACTGCACCTTCCATCAACTCCTTTAATAATCGACTCGATTGACGCTGGAAAGATTTGCCCACTTTGTACTCACCAAATTGTTATTCACTGGTTTTTAACTTTAACTACTGCCCCATACACCAGCCACGCATGGTGCAAAGTATATAGTTAATATCCACAGGACGACAAACTGGCCTTTTAACTGGGCCTCAAATGTCGTACAAGTCAAGTCAAGTCAAGTCAACATAAACCACAGCAGTGGTGCAGTGGGTTGTTGGCTGATAATCAACACTTTTTTTTTTTACTGTAATCTGGATCCAGAATCTTCATGCCTAGAAACTCCAACTAAAATCTAGCTTGGGTCCTGAGGAGCGTGAAAGCTTAATGAGATGCTGATCCCAGTGGCACTTTTACCATTGTGGATATCACTTAGTCATTTGGTATTTCTATATTAGATAAAAGATAAAATACAATCACTTAGTCATTTGGTATTTCTATATTAGATAAAAGATAAAATACAATCAACAAAGATAAAATACAATCAACAAAAACTGATAAAAGAACGTATCAGGATCGAACCTTAGCACCCCAGAGCAATGCCAGCTGTATGGCGATGCTACCAGCAGGCGTAGCCCCATCCATGATGAGGACTGTGTCACCCGCACACACATGCGTGTGATAATGCAAAGCTGTGTAGGCTCGCACCGCATCACCGATGGTGGCTGCGGCTTCTTCATGGCTCACATGGTGTGGTTTCTTCACTGCACGAGATGAGGATTAAGCATATACTGGGGATGGTCCATGCACAATACATATTTAGAGTAAAACCTTGTGCTGCTTCATTCATACTGTTACATACACAGTAGATATAAATGTTAATCAGTGCATGGATATGACATATACATATTAGCTAGTATTCTGTCAGTCTTGTATGACTGAAAAATATTCATACTCTTGATTCTCCCTCTGTCTTCCTCACTCTCTTAAATAAATTTGTTGATATTTCATTTTGTACTTCTGAGAATCTTATCTGCCAGCTTTAACCAAAGAATTAAAATGTATTGATACTGTGAAAAACAATAGTTTGATTTGAAACTAAAGTCATCTTTATTTTGCATTTTAAATATTGCTTTTTCTTGTTCTGTTAACAGCTAGGCTCAGTTTTAGGGATGATAATAATGAGAGCTCAAACGATATTTGGAGGGCAAATTAAGTGAACAAACACATCAATATAACTTAACATAAAAACATAGGTGGAAAATCACTGATACTCCCTTTTTACTTTGGGACAGTCTCAAGGTTACTCACCAATATCAAATTCCTTGAACACACAGAATTCTCCACAACCTGATGTTGCACTGTCTAAAGGAAGGACCCCTGTAAGAATTAACACAGTATACAGTATTTAGAAAGAAAAAAACTTGAACAATGTCATTGTCTGCAAAATACATATATGTTACAAATGAAAATGAAGAGGACAGAATTGGCAAGATCAACTGGATGGAAAAAACCAAAATAACAAACATATAAAATAAACACTAACAAAGTAATGCTCCCTTTTTTCCAAATGAAAAGAGACAGAGAAAGAGAGAGAGAGACAGAGAGAGAGAGAGAGAGAGAGAGAGAGAGAGAGAGAGAGAGAGAGAGACAGACAGACAGACAGACAGACAGACAGACAGACAGACAGACAGGGTGAGTGTGAGTAACTGGGTAATTCCTGGTCCATGGGCATGATATAATGTTGCACCCAAATTCAGCGCAAGGTAAGTAGTTTCAGAAGGTGAGTAGAGAGACAGATGGAGAGAGATGACAATAATGAAACAAAGTACAACTGTAATGTCATCAGCAGTGTACATGCTTTTTGACATGAACTATGAAGATGCATGGCTTGTCTTCTTTTACATATAAAATGAAACTGCAAGGAAACAAATGTAAAAATGATATCCAAAGCAAAAGACTTATTAAAGAAATCATTATGGTATTCATAATATTCAGCAGCCACCAGCAGGCTTTACCAATTAAAATATCAATAAAAAAAACAAATTCCATGCCCAAATTAGTTCTGCTCCTATAATTGTTGCTTGTATAAGCTGCTTCAGCAATAAACTTTGTAAGTGAGCAGACAGAGATAGAGAGAGGGAGAGAGAGATAGAAAGACACACACACACACACACTGACAGAGACAAAGTGAGTGCAGGGAGGTGTGTATGTGTGTTTGTGTTGGGAGGTGAGGGGGCGGGGGGTGTGGGGGGTGTGGGGGGGGATTTCAATTAAAAAAAAACAAGTAACTAAACCAACAGAGAATCCCCCCACCCCCAACAACTCCCCACCTTAAATTAAACAGAAATTAGTCATTGTAGTGTTAATGAAAATAGTACTTACCAACAACTTCATCACCTTCTTTAACAGATGTCACACGGGGTCCAACAGACTTGATGATCCCTGACACATCCTGACCGACCACAATTCCTCCTGACTCGTTTTCTAGCAACGGTGTGTCTTTTAAAACCTTTAAGACACAAAGGACAATGCAGTAAAGCCTTGAAACTCTTGACTAAATTGATCCACTCTCCGTCTGATTTCTTCCTCTTTTTTTTTTTTTTGCACTCCTCCACCTCCACCCCTTTCATGGCTCCTTCTGAGTTACAAAACACAATAATTGCTTTCAATGTGCATGTGTGTGTATCTGTGTGTGTGTGTGAATGTGTGTGGATGGGGTGTTCCTGTTTCACCGTATGTTGTAAATCATTCTTTAACAATGTGTTTATTCATAATGGTTCTTAGTCCTTTCCAGTCCTTGGCATTCACACTTACATTTTGCACCATGTGACATACGTGTTGGTTGAAAGGTTTGGGTTGTTGAACTTTTGAACATCTGTGTGTGTGTGTGTGTGTGTGTTGTGTGTGTGTGTGTGTGTGTGTGTGTGTGTGTGTGTGTGTGTGTGTGTGTTTCTGTGTCTCCTCAATGATTCATTACATGTATATTTCTGTGCTATTATATGACAAACAAATATATATATATATATATATATATATATATATATATATATATATATAAATATACATGTCAAAATAGTCATATGATACAAAAAAGACCAAACTGTTATCCTGTGCAGATTTTGCCAGTTGCCCCCTCTTTGCTTACCTTTCTATCAACAGGTGCCAACCCACATGCTTTCACTTGGACAAGGACTTCATTTTCTCTCAGTGAAGGCAAGTCCACCTGTATGGAAGAAGTGTATGCACAGATCAATGTAATTTAAATGCTCTATGTGTGGTGTGGTGTGGTGTGGTGTGGTGTGGCGTGGTGTGGTATGGTGTGGTGAGGTGTGTGTGTGTGTGTGTGTGTGTGTGTGTGTGAGAGAGAGAGAGAGAGAGAGAGAGAGAGAGAGAGAGAGACAGAGACAGAGACAGAGACAGAGAGAAAGAGATGGAGGTACGTACATCAACCAACAGATAGTTTGCAACACTTCCTTCTGATTTACGTTTCTGTTGTATACACCGCATATTGATAGATAAATACACACTATGTCGTCGAATCGAACTCAAAACAAGTCAATCGTCCAGAATCCCACTTGGAGCAGACGCCAGAATGCAAGTTTACTTCCGGCTTCCGCCCCTTTACCCACAATGCACTTTTGGATGCAGACAGCAATGGAGAAAATCGGATCCGCATAGTAATTTGCGAGTTTGCGTCTGCATAATAACCCTCAAGCAAGTAGGTAGTGAGTGAATGTGCTCCCTGCTTAGTGTGCATACATTTCAACAATTTTGTATGGGACTTTTTTGTGTTCTGTCATTACGGTCGCAGTGAAACATGGCTGGTTTCAACTTAAAAATGGTCCCACAACGAGTTCGTTAATCAAAATATCGACGGGACTAACCATCCCTTGGGGAAGGCGTGTGCGAAAGAAGCATGATTCATTCGAAAAAAAAAAGTATGCGATGCTCGTGCACAGTGGAAACAACGTATTGTAGATATAGTCGTGCATTTGCTTTTGTGAAGTGGGCGGTGTGTATTGGCTTTGTCAGATTGTGGAAACACCCCCCAACTGGCAACGGACTGTCACGTCGTATCAGTCGATGCATAAAAAGCTTGTCGGTTGCGGGGAAAGGATGCCAGATCGATAATTTCATTCTTCTCTTCACATACCGCCATAGTAAGGGTAGGACACTTGCGTCTAGACCCAATTAATCAATGCAGAGTTGATATTTTTTTTCCTGATTGTTATCATGAAGCCGTAAGTGTACATTTGCACAAAATACAGCATTTTTATACATTTGCATTTTATTTTCATAATCATATTGAATGTGTGCAGTAGCCGAGTGATTAGTTCTTGGAACTTGAAAAAGAAGTTTTCAATGTACAAAATGTGTGCATGCATGTGTTCTAAACAAACATCTTTGGATTTCATTAATGAATTTACTAATGAATTTTTAACATGTAACACATTACTTTTCATTTAATGAATATTAAAATGATTTCCAGTTGAAAGAGAAGTATCATCAATTTTGTTTGTAAAACCATCTTCAAAAGTCACTGGGAAGTATGCTGAAAGAATTAAAATGACCAATGTCCCTTCGGAACTTAAAAATATATGTTAAGGTTGTTTTGGTACTACTATCTATTTTTTAAAGCTTTTTTTTTTTTTCAAATAAGTGTAAAGACAATGACAGTCTAGTGATTATTCTCATTTTGTAAATGTTCAAGAATGACAACACTGAGAGTGAGACAGGGTAATTTTATTTCAGTAAGCAGCACTTAGCAATTAGTAATTAGCACTTCTTGTATTGTTTCCATGAAAGTCGCACTGTCTGTGTTTTATTCAGAGGAAGAAATGGTAAACAAACTTTAGACTTTGAGAGACAAAATGTTGTCTCTGGCATCAGTATGTCAGGGAGAGAGAGAGAGACTGAAAAAAACTTGAGGGCTAAAGGATAAGCTACAAGTTTCATTTCACCATGCTGTCACCAAACAAAACACACAGACACACAGACAGACAGACACACACACACACACACACACACACACACACACACACACACACACACTGGATGTTGCAACATTCAGTATAACATCTGCTGCTCTTTTACCTTTTTATCTAATTGGCTGCTGTTTTAGTCATCCAGTGAATTTCTTTTTCTTCGTCATGTATTGACAGTGTCAGCTGTGCTTGACAGTGTCATCTGTAGTTGACAGTGATAATGTGCAATGGTACTAATAAGTGTGGTAATCAATAAATTAAGGTGCTGGGGAATATTTGTTTTCTTTTCAGAGGAAAAAAATACTGGAGAAGAAAGAAACATGTTTGTATTGTGGGAATAAGCAGAACTCCCTTGGTTTCAGTTTCAGTTTCTCAAGGAAACTTCACTGCATTCTTTCTAATCAATATATAATTGTATACACTATGCCACATCTACTAGGCAGATGCCTGACCAGCAGCTTAACCCACCATGCTTAGTCGGGCCTTGAGTGTATGCATATATATATATATATAATTGTATACCTGTCAGTGTGGATTTATTCTGCATAGTTTTGCCAGAGGACAACACTTGTTGCCATGGGTTCTTTTTATGCGCCAAGTGTGTGCTGCACACGGGACCTCAGTTTATTGTTTCGTCCAAATGACTATGCTCAGTTTGATTTTCCAGTCAAACTTGGAGAAAGAGCGAGAAGAGGGATTCGAACGCTGACCCTCATGGACTCTCTGTTTTGGTAGACGAATGTCTTAACCATTCTGCCACCTTCCCCATAGAAAACAGTGTAAAATAAAGTGAAAAACTTAAAAAAATGTATTCATTGACATAATGTTGAACTTGAAGCATCTGCTTGTCATTTGTGTGGCCTTGTGTGTGTGTGTGTGTGTGTGCATGTGCGCGCGTGTGCATGCGTGTGTGTGTGTGTGTGTGTGTGTGTGTGATTTTAGTGAGACTGAAAGCTACTGTGTTTTTCAGACAACTTGTGGAGATGGGCTTGCCGCTTTGTATGAAGTGAAAGTTCTCATGGTTTATTTGTGAAGAACAGTAGTTTCAGCATGCATGTGCACACAAATACACACAAACACACAAACCCCACCTCCACCCCCAGCCCCTCTCCCCCCCTCCCCACACACACACACACACTCTTGCACACCCACACTTGCACACTCACTCATTGTTATTGCTTTGATTTCCTATCATATTGAAAACATAAAAAAAAGATAAAATCATTGAAATGGAAACAATCACTTATTGAATCAATCAGCTGTTGAATGACTGGTCGAGTGTTCACAAACTTGTATTTTTGTGATTGAAAACAGTATGAAATGTAATGACAATAATACTGGTAACTTGGCTTGAAGATTGTGATTATAATTGACTTGTGGCTAGCCACTTTCCTGTTTGTGGAAAACTGATGTTGTCATTGTTTGGACAGAGTTGTTTATGCTTTGTGCTGGTTTATTTTCTGCCAGGCTTTTCTGACTGTCCGTGAAGTGATAACAGGAGGGGAAAATTCAAGATGGCAAGCGGAGGAGATCCTTGGAAAATCAGCGGAGAAGAGAGAGCAAAACACGATGCTCAGTTTTTCACGCTGAAGCCTGTCAATGGCTTTGTCACTGGTAAAATTATTACAAATCTTGATTGTAAAGCTTTCATGAAGACAAAGTGATAAAGAATGGTTGATTATTACTGACTTATGAATGTTGTTACATTGGCATTATTTTAAGTGCTTCATGTTTGACACTTGGTGTTTGTGAAAAGTAGTGTTTCAGTGTTTTGATCTTTGCATTTGTGATATCTTTTTGAAGGAGACACTGGTTCAGTCTGGCTTAGAAGCAGTGAACATACATTGGTGATGAATGTGTCTAGTCTTGTTTCTGTCTTTTTTTTTTTTTTTTTTTTTTTTTAACAGGGCAAGGTTTAAAATTCAAGTATAATCAGGCACAAAGCTTGTTTGCACATGACATTATTTCTTGATTAATGGATACCTCTGCAAACAGTTTTGGTGCAGACAAAAGCATATAATGATTTATATATATATATATATATATATATATATATATATATATATATATATATATTTATACATGTGGTACTCAATAGTGGTGATTTCCCATTACTGGTAATGCACACACTCTCTCTCTTTCTCTCTCCCTCTCTCTCTCTTTCTCTCTCTCTCTCTCTCTCTCTCTCTCTCTCTCTCTCTCTCTCTCTCTCTCTCTCTCTGTGTGTGTGTGTGTGTGTGTGTGTAAGGTTGTGTCCTCTGTTATTGTGGATCAACAAGAAAAACATAGGCTTCTAACTCATGGTGGTGTAAAATTCATGGAAAGAAAATTTGATTTAGTTTAGAATCTCTCTCTCTCTCTCTCTCTCTCTCTCTTGCTAGTGCCTTTCACTGTGTGTGTGTTTGTATGTGTGTGTATTTTTGTGTGTGCATGTGGATGTTTGTGTGCATGCGCTCGATAGATACAAGTGAGCGAATGATAAACTATAAAGACATGAAAGACGAGAGAGAAAGAAGGGAAGACAAAAACCAGATTGAATTCTCCATCATGTTGAATGTGCATATTGATGAGGTCCACCTGTCCATGCAAGTGAAAACTCAATATTAAAATTAGTTTCACAAGAACACCTTTGCTGTGGTTTGATTTTTTCAGTTGACTTCTCACGCCTGGACTGAAATATGTAGATCTGCTTCCTTGTCCCGTTCGCAAATGATTTATTTACTTATTTGGTTTTTCTCTCCCCCATATCCAGCTATAGCTTGAGCATATTTTATGACTCCACACTGGTCTTCCAGCTGGACCAAAAAAAAGAAAGGAGGAAAACAAAAAGAAAGAATGAATCGTCATTAGACTAGTGAGTACAAGCTTTCTGACAATGTAACAATGTCATATTGTTTTAAAACTTAAATTATCTTCAGGCATCTTTCTGGTTTTTGCTTTGTTTATTGACACCTTCATCTTTTCTGTAGTCAACCAATGAAGGTGATTCTGAAAGCGCTGAACTATGACGTCTTCAGACTTGTGTTGGCTTCACTGATCTATGCTAACAACTGAGAGAATACACTATTGAGAATGAAAGTCTTGTCAGTTGATTTCATGTGTGGACAGATATATGATTCACCCCAAAATGAGTAGGAAATCCCAATAATTCTGAATTTTACTACATATGCAGGCAGTTGCTGCTTTTCTTTTTTGTAATGAAGGATCTTGTGATATACCGGTACCAGATGCTGTACTAAGATCTCTTGCCAATCCTAGTTCACCATGCTGAAATAATCAAGAGACTGAAATCTATCAGTTGACTTCATTATCTCTTGTGCACTTTGTACCGACTACCAGTAATGCACAGTGTTGAATGCCTGCCCATTACTGATAAGGACAAAAACTGTTGTGTGTATTTACAGCATTTGAGCTGCACATACAAGTATTGAAAAATGTGAATCACAGGGTGTGTGTGTGTGTGTGTGTGTGTGTGTGTGTGTGTGTGTGTTGAATAAAGGAAAGGTAGTGGTTGGTGAAGAAAGAATGAAAAATTGAAAGATAATTTAAAAAAATGCTTTGATAGCATAATTGTGTAAGCATTTATGAACCCAGTTCCTTATTTCATAAAACTAATCGAATATTTCTTCTTTTTTTAATGTTTTTGTTTGATAGTCATGGACTATATCTCCTATAGCGTGATCATTTTTCCCTTCTCATGTGTACAAGAACTTTAATTATTTTAGAGACTTGAGTGAAGGAAGAAAAAACAGTTGTTTTCCTTGGTACTGCTGATTACAGGTGCTCAAGCCCGTGACTTTTTCATGCAGTCTGGACTGACAACTCAGATTCTGGGACAGATTTGGTGAGTACTGGGCTGCCTGTCAAGAAACTGATCAGTATCTGATGTGGTTGTGGAGTTACAATTCAATATCTTTTTATCTTTATACAATGAATTTTAGACTTCAAGGTTACTGATATTCAGTGACTTCACACTCAGTAACACAAATATGATAATATAATGACATCATCAAATTTACAGTTATGCACTCACAAAGACATGCCTGTAGATACTAGCGTAAAAGAAATTATCAGTTGATGAATGGGAATGAGAGAGGACAAATTAGAAAGAATCTGAATGCAGATTAGAACTGTGTTCGCTACAGGCAATTTGATACATAATTGATCAAAAAAAAAAGTGCATTATATGTAAACTATGCATACAGGGAATGATTGAATAAAATGAATTTACATTCCATTAAAAATAAAGAAGACGATAATCGCTTCAGTGTTTTGGAGGAGACTAGAGGATTCGAATAAGAGTGTGTGTGTGTGTGTGTGTGTGTGTGTGTGTGTGTGTGTGACTTGATAGATATACATGGAAAACTACTGATTGAATACCACATAGGAAGATCACTTCAAGGAAGTGTCTTGAGTGTCAGTTATGATTTAAAGTCTTGTCAAGTTGTCATTGATCACTGTCAAATTAAAGGTGAGATTCATTTCCCATGGTGTCTAGTTTATGGTACTGTTGTTGAAATGTTGATGATTTATAAATGCTGGTGTATCCTTGTCTGTCCCAGTTTGTGTTTTGTTGTTGATTTTCTTTCTGTATGTTTCCATGTATGTTTTGGGCAAAAAAAGAAGAAGAAATTAACAGTTTCACTTTGTAGTCTTGTGTCATAGCTGTACGTAGAATTTTTATGTGTAACCTCTGCTTACCCCCTTTCCTACCTTCTCTTCTTGTGTTAAACCAGATTCAAAGAACAGCTGTAAATGATAGTGACTATTTTTGTGACAAAAAAGCAAAACTGGTGTGTGTTTCTTAAACAGGACGCTGGCAGACATGAATGGTGATGGGAAGATGGACAAACTGGAGTTTTCAGTGGCCATGCACCTGATCAAGAAGAAGCTGCAGGGCTACGAGCTGCCCAAGGTGCTGCCAGCCAGCCTGAAGGCCGCCCCCAGTCCTGTGATAGGCTCCTTTGGCATGCAGGCTGGGCCCATGTCCATGGGGCAGCCTGTTGTTATGGGCATTGCTCCGGCCCTCAATCCGCCCATGGGTAGGTGTCTGACCTTTTCTTTCTCCTGCAGTAGTGCTTTTTGCATATTTTGTTGTTGTAATCTTTGGTTGGCTATTTTTTGCTGTTGTTTTTTTTTTTCTGTAAGCTGGAGCATTTTTAGGGTCAACATTTGTGCACCTTTGCAGACCTGTCACTCTCTGCAGTTTTTTTTTCTCTTAAGAAACTGCGGGGATTTAATGCAAAGGTCACCAGCCTGTCCGCATGAAAACACATACACAAAAAAAATAATGACTTGAAAAAAAAGAAGAAAAGATTTAGTAATTTTTGTTCAATCAAAACATAAAAACAAATGAAAAAACAAGCCAGCCATTGCATTTTTGGGGCGTATATTTTGAATATCTGAGATCATATTCTGAGCTGTTCAGTCCATGAGTGAGGGATGGAGATGGGGAAAGAGTGGAGTTAGATATAATCATGAACTTTTACTCACAAAAATGGTGAAATGTTTTTCTTTGATAGCTTCACATGATTTGATGATGCCATTTTCCATGCTGTGGTGCCTGACGTTATCAAACAAATTCTAAAAGGTAGTTCTTGCACACTGTTTATTTTATGTTCTCATTTTCAGTAGTGCAGAATTAAAAATGAGGTTCCATGTCATAACACAAATTCACTGGGTTTCAGGGTATCACTTTCAGGGTATGTTTTTATATACATATGTATATATATATATATATATATATTTGGATATACTCTTAATGCTGCTTTCACTTTCTAAGTACAAAGTACTTTAGAATGTGGGTTGGCAGGGGTGCACATGCTTTGGGATATTTAGATCCCCTGAAGGGTGTGTTGTAACCTACATTGTATGATTCATGTGTTTTGCGAGAAACGTTTTGTTCAGTTGTTTGTAATTTTGTTTTGTTTCATTTTCTTGTACTTCTTTTTTGTGATGTATTAAAAAAGAAAAAAAAATACTGTCAAACATTTGGGTTTTAAAAACATTTCCCCCTTTATTTTTACAGATCAAAATTCTTAGTCGTTTGTACATTAGGTAATACATAACCTGTCATAAGGTAATAAACTGATTATCAAGGCACTCACAAAATATATTTTAAGATTTTTTTTTCAACAGAAGACATTGTCCCTGTTAAGTTAATTATTGAACAAAAATATTGTAAGTTGGTTGCAGTCTGACTCAGCACCTGTGAGATCAGTTAGCAATCAGAGATATTCTGTAATGTTATTCCTTGATATTAGTTTTTATGATTTGGATTTCTAATGCAGTGAGGCCTCCAGCCCTGTTGCTTCAGTGGTTTTTGGTGTTCCATGAGGATTAATGAATATCTAGTTTACTTACTAGTATTGTTTGTGTTTGTCTTGTTTTTATGTCCGTTTAAAAAACCTTTTTGTTTTATTGGATTTTATGTTGTCAGCTTTCGATTCTTGCTAGTATAATGATTGTGATGGTAATGAAGATAATGGTGATGGTTGATGTAGTTGTTTTGTTGTGATTATTGTTGCTTTTGTTATGGTTATATGCTTTTACAGTCTTTCTGCGAACATTATCAGTATGATTCATTGGTGTTGGAGTAGCAGTAGTCGCAGCAGCATCCTTATTACTGTCAGTGTTGTGAACTTAATAGCGTTTAGTGTTTTTTATTTTGCCTGTGCAACTTTCACTGTCAGAATCTTTTGACTTAACAAAGCATGCACATCATTTGCTGAGTTGGCCATAAGATGTACACATAGATATGAAAGAGAGAGAGAGAGAGAGAAAGAGAGAGAGAGAGAGAGAGAGAGAGAGAGAGAGAGAGAGAGAGAGAGAGAGAATCTGCAGCACCACTTTATTCTAAGCTTTCTTGGCTCAGTCATGGATGCATGAATGCACAGTATTTATCATGTATTACTTATGTATAGTGTAGTCAACTCTTTCTCTTTGTCCTACCAACTCTTTTTCAAGAGGGAAGCATGCACTGTGTATGTATTGTGCACATACCTTTTTGCATGGTTCTGTGTGCTGTCTCATTTCATCCCATGCCTGAACAGTGATTGGGTGCCATTGTCCCCCCGTACCTTTAACTAAGAGGAAGCAGTTAGAGATGGGACATGACTCTTCTGGGCAATTTACTGATCAAGTTTGGGCACAGTTCAGGCATTTTCCAGCACATTTTGTACACATATAGCTGGAGAGTGTGTTTCACCACATCGCAAATGTAATGCAAACTGTTCCATGATGTGTACAGTGTTTTTGTTTTGTACAGTGCTTTTGATACTGACAGTGACATTTAGAATTGTCATTGTAAACATTGACAGCTGAAGCAATATGTGAATGATCTTTGTGAATAATAATTATTACAGTTTTTAAATCATCTGGAAAAAAAAGCTTAAACTTCCCAAGTGGGGAAGGTTACAAAAACCATAATGATCACTGTGCCAAAAGGATAACTCGGATGTGTACAACAGATACCAGTGCATTTCATTTTTTGGTGCTGTTTGTTAGGTTTGTTTTTTACATATAGAAAGAGACTTGGTCGCAGCCTTATCTGGAAGATTTTTAAAATTGTTATTAAAAAAAGTAGTGGGGTTTTGGGCTGCTCATGACTGGTAACTACTGATGTATTAATTACTGATATTTAAGTTTTTAGTGCAGTTGAGTTTTATTTTATTTATTCGTATATCTTTTCTTAAATGTAAATCAACCTCAGTCTGCTCAAAATATTAAAAAGAAGTTGACATTATGTGAATTCACATGAAGAATGGTTGCCAAGAGAGATTTTGAAAAGTTCTTGTTATAAGTGTAAATATTGCACTCAGCTTGATCAGACAGAATGGAGGTTGATGTGGCATCTAGTTATTATGAGAGTGAGACTTGCAGTTTACACCTGTGTATTGCTCCTTTAGAGTTGTGGAGGGATGAGTGCTGCAGACCAAGGTAACTTTTGTGTGATTATCGTTATTTTGAAAATTAGTATTATTATTTAAACAACTATTATTTTAATCTGTTTATGTTCTGCATTCTTTCTGACACTGCCGTCTGTTCCTGTTCTCCTTCTCACACGTCTGTCTGTCCATGTTCTATGCACACCTGTCTCGTCTGTTCACGCACAGGCATGCCCATGTCTGCCGGCATGATGCCCCAGGCGTCGCTGGGCACGGGCACCATGACAACGGGCTCTGTCGGCATGCCTCTAATGGCTAATGGCATTGGGCCTGCTCAAGGCATGCAGGGCCTGGGTATGCACATTTCAGCCTGTTCCGTTTCATTTCTTTTGGGTTATTTTGGGTGGAGGGGCTTGGGGGGGCTTTGTTCATAGGATAAAGATGGTCTTTTAAAGCTAAAACTGGCGTTCGGCCCTTTATTTAAGTTAAAGCTTGTTTTCTCTCCCCCCCCCTCCCCCCATGGTCTTTGCTTTATTCAGTGTTGGGGTTCAGTTCACTGGTTTGTATATTTGGGCCTGGACTTTTTTTGTTTATCTGTTTTGGAGCATTTTCTATTGTTATTTAAACACTGTGTTGATTTTTGTTTCAATGTTGTTGTTTTTTTTACACTGGATGACTGCATGAACTGTGGAAGCTTGTCTTTTTGGCATATTCACTTTGGTGTGTTCAGGATGTAACTACACACATTACTGTTGTAGATGTGTATCTGTGTATGCAAATATGCATTATATATCATATATCCACTCACATTGTAAACACTGTGAGCTCCATGTTTGGGAGGTTGAGTGTCAATCTGCATTAACATTATTATGCTTTCACACACATGAATGTGTCCGTGTGTGTGTGTTTCGGTGTGTCTGATTTTGTTTATATTCATTAAGTTTTTCTCTTTGTGCGTGTGCTCACAAACACACACACACACACACACACACACACACACACACACACACACACACACACACACACACACAAACACACACTCACACACATGCATACACACACACACACACACACACTGATCAAGATTTTATAGGGTTTCTTGGTAGTCCAGGAGACCTCAGCATCTCATAATTACAAAAAAAACACCTTGACACAGACTCACCACAGACATCAAAGTGGAAAGTAAAATGAAACTGAGGTAACCATGAGAGCAGGGCCAGTAAAGGAAACTGGATGTGGGATGATTTTTCTTTATCTTTTTGATGATTGAATGTATAAATATGTTGTCTGTCTGCTGCAGGAATGGGTATGCCTCCAGCACAACCTGCAGGGTAAGTGTGAGTTTGTGTGTGTGTGTGTGTGTGTGTGTGTCTTTGAGAGACAGAGAGATATGAGAGAGAGAGAGAGAGAGAGAGAGTGTGTGTGTGTGTGTGTGTGTGTGTGTGTGTGCTTGCATGCATGCTTGTATGGGTGGGTGGTTGTTTACAACATCTGATATTGATCGTGTGACGGTGTTCTGTACATTGTATGACGTTGCTGTCCTTGAAGAATTTAACACTTGGTGCCTCACTGTTCCCACCCCACACTGCCTCCCCAAATAGAGAGAGGGAGACATGTACAAAGGAGAAGGGATGGGGAGACAAGACATTTGTCTTTGACCAGCAACATCACTATGGAGAAAATAACTTTTGAGAGGAGTGATAGGGATAACAAATACTGTGTAAGCATGCAACAGGAGACAGCAGACAGAGCAGGTCCCATGCACATCTAGGGGCACACTCTTGAAGAAGATACACACATGAACACAAACACATCTGTTCATCATACCATTGTCCACAGATGGACAGGTGTTAAAACGGATGTGCATGAGCATGTATATATGTACACACACACACGAGTGTTCACGCATATGCATACCACACACTCACTTATTTTCACACTTTTACACACAGCTCTCGAACACACACACACACACACACACACACTCACTCACTAACACACTCACACTAACACACACACAAACATTTGGTGTGTTTATGTACAATATATTTCCAAACATACCCATTCAGTCAACACATCCACTCACACGCAACAGTCACACTCGCATTCGCTCATACACACACTCACAACCAGGAGTATGTGTATGTCAGACTTGCATACAATTAAGTGAGTGAATGTGTGTGCATTTGCTTACACATGGTTGTATGGGCATGCGTGTGTTCATGTCAGTGTGTGCGCTTGAACATGGGCATGCATGTGTTTTCATTACTGAGTTGTGTTTTTAAAGACGTTTTTGTTATGTGTGCTCTTAACAGGGCCTCAGGCTGGGCCATGCCTCATGCAACCAAGCTGAAGTATACACAGCTGTTTAACACCCATGATCGAAACAAGAGAGGCTTTCTCACTGGTGAGCATGAAGGGTGTGATAACAGACAGTTACAGTCCTGACAACACCTTGCCCAGTGGTTTTATTTTTCATTGGAGAGTAAACAAAGTGTCAGGTTGAAAAAATACACTGCTTTGTATGTAGACTGGATAGGTTACAATGTGTTAATATGTCTTTAAAGTACTTGCACACAGTGATAGGATGCATTTGATTCTGTGTTGTGTTTGTGTTTACTGAATGCATCAATGTTGGTGGGGAGAGGATGCTGATAGAATTTGGTTGAAGGACCATTGTCGATTATGACGTTGTTTGTAAGAGTTGTGCGGCTGCAGATTACCTTGTAGAAGATGGTTTTCTGCTGGCAGTCTTTTGTGTTGGTGCAGCAAGCAGAAAGTGCATTGTATCAACAGAAATATTGTTCATTACTTTTTTGGAACTTTGAATTAGCTGTAGTGTGTAGTGGACAATGTTGAGTTGATCAATGTCTTCTGAAAGTCAGAAAATTCACACAAAACTTGATTACAAACCAAATTAGATTTTATTCTTTGGGGAAAAAATATTGATACTTAAATAAGGCCAGTTGTGTAGAAGAAAGCCATAACCAGAAAAAGAAGAAAAAAAGAAGAAGAAATCTAAGTAAGGAATAAGTAGTAGCTCTGAAAATTTGGGTCATGTTCCATCAAGAGTGTTAAAAAAAAAAAAAAAAAAAAAAAAGTCTGGGTTTCATTTATTGACTCACTTGTGTAAACAAAGTGAGTCTATGTTTAAACCCGGTGTTCGGTTGTCTGTGTGTGTGTGTGTGTGTGTGTGTGTCTGTCTGTGTGTCCGTGGTAAACTTTAACATTGCCATTTTCTCTGCAAATACTTTGTCAGTTGACACCAAATTTGGCATAAAAATAGGAAAAATTCAGTTCTTTCCAGTCATCTTGTTTAAAACAATACTGCACCTCTGGGATGGGCACACACACACACACACACACAAAATGAAGCCAAATTATATGCAAACTGAGTTTACTGTTATATTTATATATTTTTTATTCTCTAAACTTGGCACTTTGATCTGATATTCTGACACAACAACAAGAGCAGTCAACAACAAGAGCAGTCATTTTTGTCATTTTTTGTTCAAACAGGAACTTCTTTTGCTAAGCATGAAAGTTATATTTATTTTGCATGTCTTTGGTGCAGATAGTAAAAAGGGGAAATTAATCTGTAATTAATGCTAGGGGGCTTAATTTGCTTTAAACTGATCTCAAGTTCTCATCTTAAACATTACATTTTGAAATTATACTCAATACATAAAAAGCTTGTGTGCTTTACTCTCAGTGTACAGGGTTTTCACTATGTTCATTCGCCCAAGTGGTCTTTTTTCGGAAAATACTAAAATCAATACAATGAGTGTACTTTAGAGATCTATTGGCTGAGCCCTGAAGGTCATGGACAAAAATCAGTTGCATTCACATATTTATAGATATTCAAAATGCGTGCTTATATTCTTCGCGAACGTGAATGACGCCATTTTGTTTCAAGTTGTTGACCTGCCTGTTCAATCCTATATTCAATCGATAATACACGATAACATGTGATGGAAAGTTGGAGAAGTAGACCGTTAGATATTAAGTTCAGAGAAAGATTTGTGAACGCCTCATCACTTACTGGATTATGCCCCAAACTGCCATAAAAATATCCACAGAATCAGTTGGAATTCACAGTTAAAATAATAAACCATGCGAGTTAATACCATTGAATTGATGAAACCTAAAAATTTCCAGTCTTGACTTTTCTCAAAATGAAAACGAGTTAATACCATTGAATTGATGAAACCTAAAAATTTCCAGTCTTGACTTTTCTCAAAATGAAATCCTTTTTACTTCATACGACGTTTAGAAGTACTTGTACTTGGTTCTACATGTTATTAGTTTAACAGAATACTCAATTTTCATATCAACTTTAAAACTATAAAACTAGAATGAACATAAAAGAGAAATTGAATCTACTGTGTCAACCGGGTGTAACTAAACTTGTACATCTATCTAGATCCAGAGGAAACGGCTAAACGTTGCAGTGTGATTGTGGCGATAGCCACGTCTCCTTTACCGTGGACTTAAAAAGAATTTTTAATTGCCCTTAAAGATTTTTTGAATGCCCAGGATACACCAGCATAATATGATTTAAACAGCGTTCTCACTGCGAATACTGCAATCGATTTATTGCCCTTTATAAAAGCATGTTTAAATATTATATTTTTGAACGTCAGCTAAGGAGCCACGATAGTGTAATGGGTAAGACAGTTTCTTCTCACCCGAACACGTGGGGTTCGAATCTGCCATTAGGACTTTTTTTTTCTTTTAACCCGAAGTTTTATAATAACAAATGCAGAACACATTTTAACGATTAGAATTTTTTTTTTTAAGTGCATCACAAGGGAGTCTTGAAGGCCTTGCCTCTCTTGTTTATTTATGGTTTTTTTGCTTTTTTGTTTATGTAGTTTTTTTTAAACAAATTTAATCAGTTTTGGTTTTTAGTTTGGTATTATTTCCATTGATTTTTCTATGTTTTATTTGTTTTATTCTCTTCACTTTTAGTCTTATTTTTTTCATTGTATTTCATCACTCCAGAATGGTAAAGAATGTTGCTGACATTGTGTGCAGGTGTTGAAGCTCGAGGAATCTTGATGCAGTCAGGGCTGCCTCAGCCTGTTCTGGCTCAGATCTGGTGAGAAGAATATTTTTTTCTATGACTTTTGCGTAAACAGAGGGACTTATTTTCCTAATATTTCATAGAGCATGACCAAGTTTTGAGATCAAAAGCATGAAATACAATAAACATGTCAGCAGTATCCTTCATATCAGGTAAACAAACTGGTGACAAAATGATTAAATGAGGATGTTCAAGAGACTCAGAACCGTACACCAGACATAATGTTGATGTACCAGGTGACTGTGTGAGCATCCCAAAACGCACAGAATTGCCCTGTTCAAATTCTGATGAACCAAATAAAATCCCTATCTCCCCACCTGCTCTACTTCTTGTAAGAAATTACCACTTGTCAGTACAGTAATTTCCTGTTTTGTCTGAAAAGAAAATTTCCACTTATCAGTACAGTTCTCACTGTCTTTGTATAAAATAAGAAAAATAGAAAAGATAACACACATCAAAAGACTGTTCAGAGAGGACACTTTATACATAAACAGGGAGGTAATTCACTTGGAGAGTCTACTAGCTACAACTACTTTATATTTCTTGTATGGGCGGAGTTGTATTTTGCACAGGAGAGGAACTGGATCCCTGCTGGAGTCTGCACCAGTGGGTCACAGTGTGTTAGATTAACGTAATTTTAGGAACACAATTTCCTTTCACTTCCCAGCTGAACATTCCTCCCCAACCCCTGTCCCATGTTGACAGGATGCTGTCGGACGTGGATAACGACGGCAAGCTGACGTGCGATGAGTTCTGTATCGCCATGCACCTGTCTGACATGGCGAGGGTGGGGCGGGCCCTGCCCCCCAAGCTGCCCCCGGAACTCATGCCCAGCAAGGCGCGTGCTGGCAGCTTTGGTCCCGGCACTGGACTGCCTGGGGTGGTTCCTGCATCCGCAGCCGCTGTACCACCTGTCCAGGCAGGTGAGAGATCGGTGCATTTCTTTCTTCTTCTACGTTTGTGGGCTGTGATTCCCTCTTGCTGCCTGTTATGCCCTCTGACGAGTAGGGCAGTAATGAAGAGCTGCCACTCCTGTCTGTTTTGGGCCATTTACTGAATGGTACCCAGGTCCTTTTCAGGGTCTTGAGTTCTGCATTTTCCACGTTCACTGATAATTACAAGTGTTGTTTGTGTGTGTGTGTGTGTGTGTGTGCGTGTGTGTGTGTGTGCATGTTTGCACGACTGTTTTTACTTCAGTATGTAAGCAGCCATTCTCACGTTTTTAGGGGTATGCATCTTGGGTAAATTCTTGTTTCCATGACCTACTGAATGCTGCCACAAGTTCCAGGATATTTAACATGCACATTTAATCTCCTTTTTTCTTTTTTTTCTTTTTTTTTCAACACCTGACTAAGCATGTTGGGTTACGCTGCTGGTCAGGCATCTGCTTGGCAGATGTGGTGTAGCGTATATGGATTTGTCCGAACGCAGTGATGCCTCCTTGAGCTACTGATACTGATACTGATACTGTGCATATATGTACAAAGGAGTTTCAGGCACTAGCTTGTCTGCTCATCTGCTGACCTGGCAGATCCGAAAAATCTCCACCCTTAACCAGGCATTATCATTGGGATTCAAACCCAGATTGAAAGTCCAGTGTTATAACCGCTCGGCTGTTGTGCCCATTGGGTTGTTGCATATAATCTTTGTGTTTCGGAAATTGTGAGATGGGAATGAACATTTAACATAATGATAATACTCCACTGTATCAAATAGATGCAGCCTTTTTTGTTGTTGTTGATTCTGCCCATTTTTTTAATGCGTGGTTTTGTGTGACCTATTTTTGCATGTATTGCTGTATTTTATTTTTTCTTTTATTTCTTTTGTGATGAATAGTATTGCGTACCATTGGCATCTCCTGGGCATGTGTACAGCATGGACCACACGTAAAATGTCCCAGTCACATGAAGGCTTAAGACAGGACATGTTGTTATAGCATTTTATTGATATTTTTTTTCTAGTCTTGTGAACATGCATTCAGTTATGAAAATCAGTGAGCACTGTCCAGGTGCAAAATGCACCCTGCCTGAGGCAAGCGTTTCTACTAGATTTTTTCTCTTCACATTTCTTCCTTTAATTGGACGTGGAGGGTTCTATGTGACCAGTGGCTGCCTTTCAGCATAGCCTGTTTGTGCTGATTTTGTTGTAGAGCCAGAAAGACCAGAATTGTTTGGAGATCTTGTCAGTGAGTTAAGTAGTGGGCCAAATGGTCTTGACTTGGGAAGCTTAAATCCTTTGCAAGACATTGGAGTGAACGATGGAGGTATGAACACAGATTGCAGTGAGACGTGCTTGTGCCTTGCTGAAACCTTTGCAGTCTTTTTCCTAAAATTGTGGAATTGGTTTTGTGTTGTGTGCAGTGTTTATAGGCAGCAGGTTGTGTGTTGATTGATATTTGTCATGTGTTTTGTGTGTGTATGTATGTTTGGCTGATTGATGTCTGTATGTCAGTGGATTGAGATATGAAGGAAAGGGAGCTTGTTTGATACTGGGTGTTGGAAACTTTGTCATGTTCTTGTTGGTTAATGAGTTACGTTGTACTAAATTTGGTGCAGTGACTGTTCACTAACTTTGACGCAGTGAATTTTTTAAATTTTTTATTAACATTGCTCATATGATATTTTTTTTATTGTAACAATCCATATATTTTGTATTATTATTTTGCTTGAAACTTAGGCATCTTATATATAAGACTTGATTACAGTAAAATGATGAAAACAGTCTCTGTCTATTCATATTATTGAAACATCTGAACCAAAATCATTGCCTTGCACTTGCTTTGTGTGTGTGTGTGTGTGTGTGTGTGTGTGTGTGTGTGTGCCTGCATGCATACATCTTTGTGTTTGTACATGTACTTACGTTCTTATGTGATTAACAAAGATAATAACATGGGGAATTTCAGCAGGATAATACATGTGTTTGTACATGTACTTATGTGCTTTTATGATCAATAAAGATATTAATATTGAGATTTTCAGCAGGATAACAAATGTTTGTAAAGGTGAATCAGATCAGAGTAATTTGGGGAACACCAGTCAAATGACAGAAGATAGCGAGTGCTTCTGAAGTACCATGCTGAATGTATTATCACACAATATTACTGATTACTGAAATTACTGCACAAGTTTTGGATGTTATCACAGTTGTATAATTCATTTTCTTCATAGTTTGATTGAACTTGAAGGCTTGGTCTTGCATGTGTGTGAAAGTTAGTTTTTGTTATTGTTTTTTTTTGTGTGTGTGTGTATGTGTGTTTGTATAGATGCTCAGCGAAATTGAGAGCAGAGAGAATGTTGCACTGTATTGTGAAAGGGGGCGGGGTTTGGGTGAGGAGGGACAGTTGATCCTCAAGTTAATAGATGATATACCATATGATTCTAGACAGATGAAAAGACATAACAGGCATCAAAATTAAACTAGTTTTGTCCATGACACAGTATACAGCAACACTAACTGGACACACAAGTGACAAGTGCATCATGAGAATGGTTCTTTGTGTGTTTCAGTAATATCTGCAGTCTTTGAATGAATCTTTTTTTTTGGGGGGGGGGGGGGGGGGGTGAGGCATGGGTAGGGGATGTGGGTTGGGGGGTAAGGGGGGGGGGGGAGTAGCATATTTCTGAATTCAGTAGGTCTGCATTGTTTGAATGATTCCTTTTTTGTGTTTGTTTTTTTTGATAGTGTGCTCTAAATTAGCATATCTTACTGTCACTGACATTCTTTATGGAAGAAAACAGCTGTACATGTTTACTTAATTCAGCCAGCCATGATGGTTGCAACGGTTAATGTCACAGCTGATGATCAGTTTAGGAGGGGTGTGGCTGGGAGAGGGGGTAGGGTATTTAGCTCCCAGAATGGGCAGACTGGCTTTGCAAGTCACCCACTTCATGGATGTGTCTTTGAAAAATGCTGTTTGAATCAGCTCCTGCAAGTATATGTTTCTCTCCGGTTTGGTTGATGCTTAGATACTTCATAAAAGGAAGTGCTTTGCATAGCCTTACCATTAATGACTAGCTGCTGCTTCTTCTGCGTTCATGGGCTGCAACTCCCACGTTCACTCGTATGTACACGAGTGGGCTTTTACATGTCTGAACGTTTTTACCCCGCCATGTAGGCAGCCACACTCCGTTTTCGGGGGTGCATGCTGGGTATGTTCTTGTTTCCATAACCCACGGAACACTGACATGGATTACAGGATCTTTATCGTGCAAGTGACTAACAAAACCAGGTCTTCCACTCAGGAATTCATATCAGGTAGGCTTTATGAAGAAGAATGATCTGTTCAGCCATAGCAGATGCTGTTCTTGTTCCACAGTGTGAACACCTGCATTGGTAGATGTGTTGTTTTGTGAGACAGATGGAGGCCATTGCCATTGCTACCACTGTTGAAAACACAAAATAGCCCAGCAGTAAAATAAACAACAGAAATGTGTATGCAGAAATCAGATTTGAAGGAAGCAGTGGAAGTCAGAGTGTTCCTTTATGTTGAGTGGGACAAAGCACACATATTGTTTGACAGCTGTTTTGTGCATACCCTTTGTGGATATTTTTTAGCTAGTTTTTATTTGTTTATTTATTTATTTATTTATTAATCTTTAGTTAGTTCTTTTGTTTGTATTGATCTCCACTGAGCTGTTAAAGGAGTTGAACAGAAGGAAAGATTTTCTGGATGATAGTTGATTTATTTTTCACGTTTTCCTGGCGAAGTGTGCACCCTTTTGCGGCGCCCCCTTTTCCAAACAACACATTGATATGTTTTTCTTGCTAACACAGTGAAGTATGTGTCCCTTTTCAGCACCCCAGCAGAAGGACTCCTTTGGTGATCTGCTGAGCGGCTTTGGCATGAAACCCCCTCAGGCCCCAGGGGCTCAGCCACCTCAGGCAGCTGAAGAACCAGTGGAGGACCTCAGCCCAGGTTTGTTACACTTTTGTTCCCTGGTGTTGCCAAGGCTTAGGTGGCTTCATGTTTTGAGGGGATGATGATGGTGATGATAAGGATACTTATATATATATAGTGTCTGTCTTTGGTCAGAGACCAAACTCTAAGCACTTTACAAACACGGAGCTGAAATTTAAGCCATGTTTGACAGACTAATTTTTGAAATCAGGATTGAAATCGACAGAAGAAGAATAGGGAAGAAAACTAACATCATTTATCTGGAGAGAACAACTGATGGGTAGAAGAGTGGGTTGGTGTGGGTGGGTGAAGGAAGGTGTTTTATATGATGTGATCAAACAACAGGAACAGCAGTGACAAGAAGAGCAACATTATTTCATCAAAAAAGAATAGTACTGTGCTAACCTTTTGACAGAGAACGAACATAGGTTACGATATGACACAGAATGAGATTAGAAAGCAATACATTTCAGCCATGCAAAAACAAGCAACTGTTGTTCATTCTCCATCCATAAGGTACACACAGTACTGTTCTGTTTTTGAAGTTCTTTCATTCCAGTCAGCTGTTGGCTGTTGGCTTTGTGTGTGTATATATATATATATATATATAGAGAGAGAGAGAGAGAGAGAGAGAGAGAGACACACACACACACACACACACACACACACACACACACACATGAACATTGAAACACTCCATGGTTGTTCCTGTATAGCCACCTTTGAGGACAAACGCAAGGAGAACTTCGACAAGGGGCAGGCAGAGCTGGAGCGAAGGAGAGCGCTTCTGCAGGAACAGCTCAAGGCGGAAGAGCACGCTCGTTTGGAGAAAGAGCGCCGTGAGGCAGAGAAGCGAGAAAAGATTAGGTGAGTCACGGAATGTAGCGTTTTAGCATTGGGTATTATATAAAAAATCTTTTTTTAAAATTTAGATGTATGGATCATAATATTTTTTCATGTCATTTGTTTGATATTTTATAAAACTGTTTTAATATTATGTTTAAAAATTTGTTTCCTTATTTTGAAATCATGTGTAAAAAAGATACATTGATTTTAATATGTATGAAGCTGGTTAGCAAAATTTAAAAAATAAATAGTTTATTCCTTGTCTATTCATTTTCTTTATCTAATTGTTTTCTTATTTCTCTCAGTTCATCCATTTATTAAATCATCTGTTTATTCATTTAACATTTCGTTTTAATTTATTTAACATTTCTTTTTCAGTATATGGTATAAACGATTACTGCATTGGAACACTTTAAGCATGCAGTGATATAAATGCTTTTTTTTCCTTCATGCAATTATAGAATTATAAGATTTTAGCTCTTTGTTTCCAGTCACATTTCTTGTAAATTAAAGGCTGCAGTTGAAAGCTTGAAATGTGTGCGTGCAGACTTGAGCAGGAGGCCCGGCGCCAGGAGGAGCTACAGAGGCAGATGGAGAAACAGAGAAAGCTGGAAATGGAGCGTGATGAACAGCGCCGTAAAATGATGGAACAGAGAGAGGTTTGTGTGTGTTCAGCACTGTACCGTACCCCTTGGTTGGTGCTTCTGTGTTGTCAGTTCAGAGCCGTCACTTATGATCTACAGGATATGACTATTTTTTATTTTTTATTTTTATTTTTCTTAAATGGACCTTACAGTTTCTTGAAGTGTGCTTTGTGTGTTGTTAACATCTAATATCTTTCACTTAAAATAAATAAATAAATAAATAATAATGGTATTTATATAGCGCTGGATCTTGTGCAGAGACAAATCAAAGCGCTTTCGCACCAGTCATTCACACGCATGCATAACTCTAATACTGCAGAAACTAAAGACAAGGAAGGGCAGGCAAGGGAGGCTATTTTGGGAAGAGGTGGGTTTTAAGGCCAGACTTGAAAGAGCTGAGTGTGGAGACTTGACGAAGCGAAAAAGGAAGTTCATTCCAATCGCAAGGTCCAGAAACAGAGAAAGAACGGCGGCCAATAGTCGAGTGTTTGAATCTGGGTATGCGTAAACAGAGTGGATCCGAGGCCGATCGTAGTGAGCGAGATGGAAGCCGAACCATTTTATCGCAGATAGAGTGCATAGGGCATGAAGAGTGGAAGGATAGATGTTCTGTTCATGCATGTGTGTGTGTGTGTGTGTGTGCATGCGTGCGTGTGTGTGTGTGTGTGTGTGTGTGTGTGTGTGTGTGTGTGTGTGATATCAAAGGCAGGCATGGGCGTGGAATGACTGCCGACTTTATGTCCTGTGTCAGACCACCCATGTGCAGAACAAATTGTCCTCTGGAAGCCTTGTGTCTCGAGTCTTGATGTTTTTCGTTTTCCCTTGCACAGCAAGCACGGCGAGATCTGGAACGTCAGCGTCAGATGGAGTGGGAGCGGCAGCGGAAGGAGCAGCTGATGGCAGAGAAACAGCGTGAATACGAACAACTGACCACGCTCAAGTCACAGAGCAGTGACCTCAAGGGGCAGCTGGAGTCACTGGTAAGTTGGTGGTCAGAGAAAGTGTTGCTCATGTTTATATCTCTAAAATGAATTGATGGGCTCAGTGGCTCAATCACTTGAGCATTTAAATCTGAGGGTCCTAGGCTTGATCCTGGCTTTTGTGTGTGGTGGTTTAAGGGTGGAAATAGCTCTTTTCCCCATCTCCCATGTCAGTATATGTCCAGACCAGGTAGTGCTTATTTCCTTTTGTCTGTGTAAACCCATAGCAGATTGAATACACACATTAACCCCGAGGCTGCCTATATGATGAGATAACTCATCATCGAAATATTCTGACATTTCCCTGGTTTGCATTGAGTTCGTTGACAAAAATACTGGTAGCTTTAGCTTGGGGAATCTTTCTAGATTCTGTTCATAACTAGAAACCCTATCTACATCATGAGGCAGTCCTTATTTGAATGATTTGGTTGGGTTACTGCCGCAGTGTTTGCCTGGCTCCTCTCCTCACTCGCTTAACAAAATGTCGGACACCATGCTCAAGACATGCGATTGTGTTGCACTAAATCAACCAAGATTGCTTTCTTTAGCTGAAGCTCAGAAAGAATTGAAACGTAAATTCGAAGGAGAAGACAGTGATGAACTTTTGTAGGACGATTTGATTGAAAATAAAGGGAGCAATGAAGAGACTGGCCAAGATACGACTATCAGTGAGTGATGCTGGCTGTATAGCTGTAGCAGTTGACAGAAGGTGACAGAATTATTAGCAGGACACAGTGTGAGCGATTTTCTTGGCACTCAGCCAACACAGTCTGATGAGAACTGGATAGTGACCGTGTGAGAGGGATGAAGAGGAGGGGGGATGGAGACTGAGGGGGTGTGGCCACACATCCATGTTATCACTTGGAGAAGTCACAATGCATTGTGTATTTGTCTCTCTTTTTTATTGTGGTTGTTCTAGTATAATTTATGTATACAGGTATCATCCATTTGTCCAGAAAATATGATATTTTAGTGCAAATTACCTAATGTTTGTAATGAACAAGTTGAAAATGTGACAAAAAATAAAACACTGATTTCAAAACAACAGCATGTGCTTTCAGAAAATGTATACTTTCATGGGTCTTTCTCCAATAACAAAGAGCACAGAATTTTTTGAAAATACATACCCTTTTTTTGTGAAAAAACCCTGGGAGTTAGATTTCAGTTAAATCTTATTTCCCTGGTAGCGAAAGGGTTAAAATCCTGAAACATATGCCATCTTTCCATGGGTTTGGAAGCAGGAACATGGGAAATTGTTCAGACGTGTAATGGATATGTTTCTGTAAGTCTCATCTGTCTGTGCATGTGCATACTCGTGTGTGTATTTGAGAAAGGTGTGGGCTGGGAAAACAAAATGCTAGCTCCTAAAACAAGACACTGCATCATGGAATAACTTATGCTCTCTCTTGGTTTTCAGTGACACATCAGCACCTCATTCAGGCGTTCTGTTTTTCATGCCAGGATCTAAATCTGCTCTGCTTTGTAAATCAGCACAATTACAAATACCAAACTGAACAAACATCAGTGATATATATATATTTTTAAAAATAATTTTGTTCTTTTTTTTTTTTAAGTGGTGGCTGAGCAATTTACAAGGTATGATAATACCCTGTGCACAGTTTTTACCCTGAAATGGGCAGTGGGCGTTTCAAAGATACGGGGCGTTGGCAGGAAGGTTTACAGTAAGTATGGAAGTTGCAGCCCACAAAGGCAGAAAAGTTGAAGAGAGAGTAAAGTGATGATGCCTTTCCCCCAGGATGGCAAGAAGTCTGAGCTGGCCCTGAAGATCCAGCAGGTGAGGAACGGAGTCACGGACCTGACCTCCAGCATTGAAAGCATGAGGGTTCAGCGGGACACCACTGTGGCAGACATTGAACGCGCCGAACAAGAAATGACGGTAGGCGTTTGTGTGTGTTGAACTTTTTTTTCTTTTTCTTTCTTTTTTTTTGGTCCTTGTTCAGTCTTTGTGTTTTTATTTATTTATTTTCCTCTAATGGGGTGGTATGGATAAAGGGAGGAGAATGAGATGGGTTAAAGGACATTGACATTTTGAATACACTTTCATGCTTTTCTGAATCTGCTGTTTCATTGGAAAGTGAAGCTGACAGCTTTGTATGGGGGTCTTACAAGCACTCTGTGTGTGTGTGTGTGTGTGTGTGTGTGTGTGTGTGTGTGTGTGTGTGTGTGTGTGTGTGTGTGTGTGTGTGTGTGTGTTTATGTTTCAGTTTAATGTCTTTTCAAGTGTGTGTGTGTGTGTGTGTGAGAGAGAGAGAGAGAGGGAGAGATTTGATATAAACTAGACAGGAGCTTGCTTGAGCATGCATACACACACACACACACACACACACACACACACATCCCCACCCCACCCCCACCCCCAACCCCCACACTTTAAGCAAACATGATTCTGCGATGATCTAGAAAACTACATTTGTTACAAATTACCAGAACGGTATGATGTGTGCACTGTTCAGGAATTGAACCAGAAGCTGTCGCGTTTGAACGGTGAAAAGGATCAGCTACAGACCCAGCTGCAGACCCAGCAGAACACGCCCCTGTGTGAGTGTCTGCTGATGAGAGAATGAACTTGATAATGATGATAGCAGCATCAACAATAATTGCAATAAATAATAAGAATGATGATTATAATCATGATGATAATGATAATCATAATTATGATGACAATAATAACAATGATAAAATAGTAATATGATAATAAGAATAAGAATAATTATGATGATGATAATAATAGTAATAATAATGATGGTGATGATTATACTTATTGTTGTAATGATAATGATAGTAATTTTGTAACACCATCAATAATATCATCAACCACACCTGCTGACTGCAACCTCTTCCACCACTCCCTCCACCACTACCACCACCACAGTGCTAATGCTAATGATTACAAGCAACAATAATCTACTGTTTGATAAGATGAAAACACATGCTCAGGCTAGAACAGCAGTGGTTTGATATGCAGATAGGAAATGCAGGCATGAGTTTTTGTTTTTTTTAAACCAAATATAATTAAGATATAGATATAAATAAAAATTAGAGGGGAAAAAAATGAAATAAGATTTGAATATGAATCAACTAAGCAAGTAAGATGGATACGTATACAGATAGAAAAAAGTGAGACTGAATAAACAAAAAACAAAAAAAGTAAGTGAAATCAGATTCAGGTGTTGATCAGTGAGACAGCAAGGCTGTTCCAGTTCAAGCAGATGGACATGTGGGTTTTTGTGTTGAGAAGTATCAAATTTGACATCATTTTTGTGATTACTTCTTCTTCTTCTTCTGCGTTCGTGGGCTGCAACTCCCACGTTCACTGGTATATACACGAGTGGGCTTTTACGTGTATGACCGTTTTTATCCCGCCATGTAGGCAGCCATACTCCGTTTTCGGGGATGTGCATGCTGGGTATGTTCTTGTTTCCATAACCCACCGAACGCTGACATGGATTACAGGATCTTTAACATGCGTATTTGATCTTCTGCTTGCGTATACACACGAAGGGGGTTCAGGCACTGGCAGGTCTGCACATATGTTGACCTGGGAGATCGTAAAAATCTCCACCCTTTACCCACCAGGCGTCGTCACCGTGATTCGAACCCAGGACCCTCAGATTGAAAGTCCAATGCTTTAACCATTCGGCTATTGCGCCCGTCTTTGTAATTACCAAATACCTCTGATGGCTGAGAATTTTTAATTATGTATATTGACTGATAACTTTTGTGCCGGTATCTTGATGTGAATGGGGCTTTTAGTGTTTTACACTGCCACATTATAAATGCACAACAAGCAGGAAAACAACAAAAAAAACAACCAACCAACTTAACGTAAGATATGAATATGTAAAACATGTTATTAGCTGCTGGAACCCATGACAATTCTTACACACTGCGTTACTTAGTGGTTTTCACTGCATGGCAGGTAATCTTTGTGGTAAGGTGCAGTTAATTTTATTGATGTCACTGGTAAGAGTGATATTTACTCCCTGGTTGCTCTTTTGTCACTTGATTATAATTAAAATTGTTTTTCAATGAACAACCATGAATAACAACAACAAAAAAAACCAAAACCCACCACCAACAAAAAAACAAACAAACCCACAACCAACAAAACAACAAACACGAGAACACTCACAGTAAGTGGTCCAATTTCTTCCAGTTATTGAAAACTTTGCCAGAGATAGGCCACCATGCCAGAGACAGGCCTGATGACTGGTGGCCTGCATAAGACAATCAGACAGCTTGGAGTATTTCATTGATGATGTGATAACATGGATAGACAAATTAAGTTAATTAGGTACAACAATTGATTACATTTTACAGTGTTATCATTCCCTTGCATCATGACCTTACTGTCCGTGTGTGTGCACCCGCAGCGGACGCCCATCGCACGGTGATGCACAGTGTGGAGCTGAAGAAGACTAACATGCAGAAACTGCGTCGGGAGCTGGAGCAGCTGGAGCAGGAGACAGAGACCAAACTGGTGGACATCGACAACGGCAACATTCAGCTAAAGGTCAGTCATAGGCAACATTCACTATAAGGTCAGTTATAGGCAACATCCAGCTGAAGGTCAGTTATAGGCAACATTCACTATAAGGTCAGTCATAGGCAGCATCCAGTTTTAGGTCAGCAATAGGCAATGTCCAGTTTTAGGTCATTCTTAGGTAGCATTCTGCTTCAGGTCAGTCAAACGAATTGCAGCATTGTGAAACTGAAGGCATTATCCTGCTAAAGGTAAGTCTTTGGCAACATTCAGAATAAGATCAGTCGCAGGCAACATTCAGCTGAAGGTCAGTCATATCGACATCCAGCTAAAGGTCAGTCATAGGCTACATCCAGCTAAAGGTCAGTCTTGGGCAACATCCAGCTAAAGGTCAGTCATAGGCTACATCCAGCTAAAGGTCAGTCTTGGGCAACATCCAGCTAAAGGTCAGTCATAGGCTACATCCAGCTGAAGGTCAGTCTTTTGCAACATCCAGGTGTAGGTCAGTCATAGGCAACATCCAGCTGTAGGTCAGTCATAGGCAACATTCACCTTAAGGTCAGTCTTAGGCCACATCCAGCTGAAGGTCAGTCATAGGCAACTTCCAGCTCAAGGTCATTCAAGCAGATTGCAACATTTGTGTGTGTGTGTGTGTGTGTGTTCTATGAAAAAAAGGCTATGGGACATGTAACCTATATATATGGCCGACCGGAAGTGAAACATTTGACAAACTGTTTGCAACACTGTGTGTGTGTGTGTGTGCTCGTATGTGTGTGTGTGCGCACATGTGTGTGTGTGTGCGCCCACGTGTGTGTGTGTGTGCGCGCGTGCGTGCTCACGTGTGTGTGTGTGTGTGTGTGTGTGTGTGTGTCTCGGTGTGTGTGTGTGTGTGTGTGCGTGCGCGCTCATGTGTGTGTGTGTGTGAGTGTGTGTGTGTGTGTGCTCACGTGTGTATGGTATGTGTATGTGTATGTATGTGTATGTGTGTGTATGCACGCTGACACGTGTGTGTGTGTGTGTGTGACAGAGCCTGCAGAGCCTGGTGGAGCAGCTTCAGCGGGAGATCCCAGCTCTGCAGCAGAAGCAGCAGGAGGCGAGGGTACTTCAGCAGCAGCTGGAGGCAGAGAAACAGGCCAAGGAGAGGCAGCGCCATGACCAGGCACGCAGAGACCTCGAGGCGCAGAGGAAGAAGTGAGGCTTGTTGTTTTGTGTTCTCTCTTGTCTGTCTGTGTCTGTACCAGGCATGTGTGCTTACCTGGTTTTTTGTTTGTTTGTTTTGTTTTGGTGCGTGTGTGTGTGTGTGTGTGTGTGTGTGTGCTGGCTGTTTGCTTGTCTTGTGTGTGTGTGCATGGGTGTGTATATTTTTGTGTAAGTGTGTTTGTGTTTGTGTGTGTGTGTATGTGTGTGTGTGTGATTGTGAGTGTGTGTGTGTCAGTGTTGTGCTATTCTTTTTGTTAGATGTTAGGTGTTTGGCCAAAGTTACTGTGTTAATTGTTGGAATGTAGGTGTTTGGCCCAAGTTACTGTGTTATGTTGGAATGTGGAAGCTGATTTGAAATAATGAGGAGCATGATTGAAAATGAATCATTTCAGTGATGAAGTTGTAGGGTGAAAAAAATTTACATGGTGTAGAAAGTTAATGAGGTTAATGGATGTGAGAACACAGGCGTGCAATTGCTTGAACGTATATACACAGACACACAGACTCACAAATGCATACACATGCGCACATACACACACACACATGTAAGCATGTACATTACCTGCACACACACTCATGCACACATTCACACATGTGCCACACTCCCATACACTAGCTACAAGGCACATGCATGCTTGCACGCATGCACACACACGCACGCGTGCACACACATGCATTCAATTGAACATCAGACCTATATTGTTATTGGGCCACAATTATTTTATTATATTGTCAGGAGAAAATAATTCTGGAACTATAAACATATTTCTTTTTCAGAAATGGTGTTTGTGTGTTTATGATGGCACTGAAATGAAATAAGTACAGTAACATTATAAATTTAATTCTTTTCAGGGAGGAAGCTGAAGCCAAAGCCAAAGCCAGTGTCAATGGAAGTAATGGTGAGTTCCTTTGAGAAATTGAGTTTTGATGGATTGATTTGCTTTTTAGTCAGTCCTTGGATTTGTTCATTTACAGAGTGATCAGAGGCAGTTGCGCATTTTCAAAAGTCAGAAGTCAAAAGTCAGTTAGTAAATAGTATCAGTGTATGTACTTTTGAGACAGAGTCACCTCGATTATATCCCATTACACAGTCAGCAGGCTTCCCTGCCATTTTGGTGCAGTATGAAATAGAAAACACAGTGAAATTCACTGGTTTTCCATCAGATTGACACTTGTTGACAAAGCTGGAAATACTGTAGAAGTTTTGCTTGCGGTTTATGCATTTGTAGGAACATGGAAACAGTTTCAATGAAACAAATTTTACGCCCTAGCAATACTCAGATGCAGGGTAAAACAAGTTAAAGCAGCTAGAATTGATATGCAAGAGTCAGCAAGGCCTTCAATTTGGTATGTTGTGCAGTTTCCCATTTGAGTTTTTTGTGCATGAAAAATTATCGGTTTTGTCGTTATTTGTGTTTCAGTGAATTCGTCTTTTTTCATGTTGTAACAGAAAAACGAACGAATCAAGGGTGCCAAGTCGAATCGAGTACACAGAATGTAAGAATACAATACAGACAAGCCGCATGCAGCAAAATAAGGCCAAATGAATACGCTTAATAGCCAAAAAAAGCATGAGACAGAGCGTAAACCTGACAAGATGGCGTGGCGAGCCTTGGCCAAAGGAATGATTCAGTGCTTATAGCTTTTAGAGGCGTTTGATTGGCTGAGAGCGGACCGGGGCAAAACTGCTCGTCTTTTCACTGTTAGCCGCGCAAAATTTGGCCAAGCAGAGCAAACCGATAGGCCTAGTTTGCATCAGTTTGACATGGTAAGTATATGTAACACCAAACATGGAGTATCATACAAACTCCTCCTTTCTATTACTTTGTACTTTGTGAGGTGTGTTACTGTTGAGCAGTGCTTGTTTTGAGGATAGAATCACATGGTGTTGCACATCTTTGTCTAATTACGCATGCTGTACAGTGACCCATTGTTGAAGACTCTGGTAGGGGTCTGATTTCTGTCCTGTGCAAACCACTACCCAGTGCGGAGAAATCAAAATTAGCTGTGGGTAGTGACCTCTATGTTTTTTTCATTACCTCCTCTTGCGTGCCTGTGCAGTGCCCTCTTTTGCTGAACGCTTTGTTTTCTGTCCTTTCTCGTTGAAACAGCGAAGCAGGACAGCTGGTTCGATTTCAACAGCGGAGGTGGCGCGGGGGCCGCAACACAAGAGTCCGGACTGGGAGATGCTTGGGGCAGCGCTTTCAGCTCCACGGCAGCGACAGCCCCTGTTGGGGGAACTGGGGACGTGTGGGGCACGTCAGACCCCTTCGCTAATCAGTCTCTGGGTTAGTAGTGCAATGAAGCTGTTTGTGTGTGTATATATATATAAATATGTGGGGAGGAGGGTTTTGGGGGGTGGGGGGGGGGGGGATAGAAGTGAGAAATGGGGAAAAGATGCAGAGTTGAACTTTGTGTGTTTGTATATGCGTGTATATATGCGTGTGTGTGTGTGTGTGTATCAGAAGCAGAAGAGGAAAGGAGAGAGACTAGTGTTGGTATGGAAAAATGAACTCGAAATCATTACACTCTCAAATAGAGGATCTTTATTATCATTATTTTTTGGAATTTTTCATAGTTGTTTATGTGAAATCTGTTTGCATATTAGTTTTAGGATAGATTTTTGTGTTAATGTGTTTCTGTTATTTGATCGTTTTGAAATATATTTTTGTGTAATTTTTTTCATTAGGTAATATGATCTGGGTTGTAGGTTATAAGCAATCGTAAACTACAAGATTTTCTATGAATTTGGCAGACATGTACATGCATACATGCCAATGTTGATTCTGTCGCAAAGTGTCGCAACACTTAGGAAGAGAAATCCATAATTTTGTTGAATGAATTTTCTTTATTTGCCATATGCTTGTGTTCCTGTGGGACATAGATATGATGTCTTGTCATGATGTGTGATATCTTGGTTGCAGGTGGATCTGGGGTGAAAAAGACCCGTTACAAAGCTCTGTTTCCCTTTGAGGCTCGGAGTGACGATGAGTTGAACATCACTGCAGGAGACGATGTGTGGGTGAGTGTTGTTGTCGGAATGTCGGTAGAATTACTTGTACATTGCCCATGTTGACAGTGGTGTGTTGTGTTTGCAAGAATGTGCTGTGGTTTTGTTATTTTGGTTGCAGTGGTAGTGACGGCAGTGATAACTGTTTGACTTGCATGTAAAGAAAGGCTTGGTAGTGTCACTGATTTTATCAAGGGTACATTTTTGTACACACTCCTGTGTAAAGAGAGTGAGTTTGCGTAATCATTATGTGTGTGTGTGTGTGCAACCTGCTGTGCAGGCACTTTGATTGTTTCATATTGTTTATGTCTGTGTGCGTGGGTCCGTTGCATGCTGTGAAGACACAAATTTGGTGTGGAAGTTTTGACAATGCCCTGTATAAATCAAGTTCCTTGATGTGATGGTGAGGTGTGGGACGTGCCGAGCGAGCCAGGCATGGAGGAGTGGTACAAAGGGGAGACCAAGAACGGCAGCGTGGGCTGGTTCCCTCAGGCGTACGCAGAGCCGAACCCCGAACCTGCACCCGCTGCACCCTCCTCTGTGTTCTCTGCTCCTAGTCAGCCCGGGTCCTCCGATGTGTTTGGGTAAGGTGATCAGCATAGCTTGTCGTCATTATGGTAGTGATTATAGTGATGAAATTGTGATGATAGTAATGATAGTAATGATTATTATGATAGGAAGATTAGATGGTACATTATGATGATGATGATAGTAAGAATGATGATGATGGTGGTATTTATAAAGCACTAGATAATATTTGTAAAATAAAACCCAACCCAAAAGAACACACAAACAGAATGATAAAAAAGAAAGGAAAAATGTATAAAAGTGCCAATATAATCTTGTTTGTAAGACACAAACACAAATCAAAGTGCTATATCAACCAATCACTCACATGTTTGCACCTGTTTATACATGAACACCTGAATTAAAGTAAAAAAAAAAAAAACAACCTGCTTCAAGATTTTTTTAATTTTTAAGTATATATATATATGCACTTGAAGAATGCATGTTCATGTGTACCTACAGGAGTGCATTCCAGCCTGTTCAGCAGACGTCAAGCCATGCCTCCCCACTTCCTACTGCTGTGGCTGATCACGGGGTCAGCCCTCAGCCCGGTGGCCCTCCTGTCACAGAGTCTTCCTTCCAGCCTACACCAGGAGAGGTATGGGGTTCGGTTCTTTGGTTTGTTGTCAGCCTTTTTTTAAGTCTTCCTCTTTTTTTTTTTTTTTTTGCCTCTTTTATCTGCAGTTGATTTAATTGTTTCTGTTTTTTTTTTCTTTTCCTTTTCCTCTTTCATTTTTTTCCTTTTCTTTTATTATTGTCTTTTTCATTTCTTTCTTTCTGTTTGTCTTTTATTTTTTTGTTTCCCTTTTAAAGATTTTTGACTCACTTGTGTAAACAAAGTGAGTCTATGTTTTAACCCGGTGTTTGGTTGTGTGTGTGTGTGTGTGTGTGTGTGTGTCCATGGTAAACTTTAACATTGACATATTCTCTGCAAATACTTTGTCAGTTGACACCAAATTAGGCATAAAAATAGGAAAAATTCAGTTCTTTCTAGTCATCTTGTTTAAAACAATATTGCACCTCTGGGATGGGCACAAAAAAATAAAAAATGAAGCCGAATAATATGCAAACTGCATTTACTGTTATATTTATATTTTTTGTATTCTCTAAACTTGGCAGTTTGATCTGATATTCTGACCCAACAACAAGATCAGTCATTATTATCATTTTTTGTTCAAACAGGAACTTCTTTTGCTAAGCATGGAAGTTTTATTTATTTTGCAAACGTTTTGGTGCAGAGAGTAAAAAAGGGAAATTACTCTGCTAGGGGACTTAATTTGCTTTAAACTGATCTTTCTCATCTTAAACATTACATTTTGAAATTATACTCAATACATAAAAAGCTTGGATTTTTTTTTTTTAATGTATCACAAGTGAGTCTTGAAGGCCTTGCCTCTCTTGTTTTCTATACATTTCTCTGTTTCTGTCTTTTTTCTTTCTTTTCCTTTGCTGTTCTTCCTTCTGCCATTCCTTCCTCTGTCTCTTGTCTGTCTCTCTTTGTCCCTCTCTCTGTAAATCTGTCTCTCTCGCTCTCTTGTGCTCTCTGTCTCTCTTTTCCCCTGTTTCTGTCTGTCTGTCTCTGTCTCTCTCTCTGTCTTCCTCTCTCTCTGTCACTCTGTCTCTATCACTCTCCCTCTCTTTTCTCTGTCTGCCTCTCCCATTCTCTCTGTCTCTCCCTCTCTTTCTCTCTTGGTGTCTCTCTCACTCTGTCTCTCTCACACTCTTGTCTCTCTCTGTATCTCACTCTCTCTCTTCCCCCCACCCTCCCCTCCATAAGAATGTCAATGGAATGCTATTGTCAGCACGTCTGTCTTTCCCAGCACCCCAGTACAGTGATGCCTGTGGCCTGAATGAAATAAAACATTCATTCATTCATTCTCTCCCCCTCCCCATCTTTCTCTCTTTTTCTGTCTCACTGACATGTACACAAATCTTTCTTTCTCTGTCTCACATTCTCTTTCTCTCACATTCTTTCTGTCTCTGTCTCTCCCTCTCTCTCGATGTCTCTCTCACTCTCTCTCTCTCTCTCTCACACTCTTGTCTCTCTCTCTCTCTCACTTTCCCCCCTTCCCCCACCCTGGATAAGGATGCCAATGGAATGCTATTGTCAGCACGCCTGTCCTTCCCAGCATCCCAGTGCAATGATGCCATTGGCCTGAATGAAATAAAACATTCATTCATTCATTCATTCTCTCCCCCTCCCCATCTTTCTCTCTCTCTCTCTCTCTGTGTCTCACTGACATGTACACAAATCTTTCTTTCTCTGTCTCACATTCTCTCTCTCTCACATTCTTTCTGTCTCTGTCTCTCCCTCTCTCTCTCAGTGTCTCTCTCTCTCTCACACTCTTGTCTCTCTCTCTCTGTGTCTCTCTCACTTTCCCCCCTTCCCCCACCCTGGATAAGGATGCCAATGGAATGCTATTGTCAGCATGTCTGTCCTTCCCAGCATCCCAGTGCAATGATGCCATTGGCCTGAATGAAATAAAACATTCATTCATTCATTCATTCTCTCCCCCTCCCCATCTTTCTCTCTCTCTCTCTGTGTCTCACTGACATGTACACAAATCTTTCTTTCTCTGTCTCACATTCTCTCTCTCTCACATTCTTTCTGTCTCTGTCTCTCCCTCTCTCTCTCGATGTCTCTCTCTCTCTCTCTCTCACACTCTTGTCTCTCTCTCACTTTCCCCCCTTCCCCCACCCTGGATAAGGATGCCAATGGAATGCTATTGTCAGCACGTCTGTCCATCCCAGCATCCCAGTGCAGTGATGCCTATGGCCTGACTGAAATAAAACATTCATTTATTCATTCTCTCCCCCCTCTCTTTGTGTCTCTGTCTTTCTCTCTCTCTGCGTCTGTCTCTCTCTTTCTCTCTGTCTCTCTGACCATGTACAAACCTGTGTCCAGGCTCACAAGGCCCCGGAGGGTCTGAAGGCCCAGGCCCTGTACCAGTGGAAGGCTCGGCAGGACAACCACCTGTCCTTCAACAAAGACGACATCATCCAGGTCCAGGAGCAGGAGGACATGTGGTGGATGGGGGAGCTCGGGGGCAAGGTAGGAAGGAGGAGGAGGAGTTCTCTCCTCCTAGTGGCACAGTCTGTTCCAGTCGTTCTCATGGCTGTCGGCTCCTCCCATCTCAGAGCCTGTTCTGTTCAGCCACCTCGAAGAGGTCAAACATGAGAGTGAATTCTTCTTCTTCATTCGTGGGCTTTGATTCCCACGTTCTCTCACATACACGAGTGGGGTTTTACGTGTATTACAATTATTACCCCGCCATGTAGGTAGTCAGAGGGAATGATAGGGTTAATAAATGTTGATTGAGTTGCCTTCCCTCTCGCCAGGGCCCCTCTTTTCCTTTAAATTTTCTTTTTTCTTGGCTAAAAAAAAATTTTAATAAAAAAACCTGATTGATCTGTTTCCCGAGAGTACAGGTTTTTCAGGTTATACTTCAGTTTTCTTCCCAACCTAGCTCTTTCTTGTCACTGCACCTTTCCATTTTCACTCTCTGTTAGCTGGCTGAAACAGCTGTGAGAGATGGACCTGACAGCTGATGAGAAGTGTTGGAACAGATTGTGCTGGAGTTGAGTTACATTGTGTGTGTGTGTGTGTGTGTGTGTGTGTGTGTGTGTGAGATAGAGTGTGTCTGAAAGCTAAGCTGTTTTTCTGTTTTTCTTGTTGCCTTCTCATCTGCACTTTCATTGGAAGAGACACAAAATTTGGGCCACTTTTGTTTTCTTCCTTTTCAGGATCATTTTGTGGTGATGATTCTAATAAAGGGTAATGCAGTAAAGATCCACTTTAATTTTAATATGTAAGGCTTTCTTTCATTTGAATTTCCTGGCTTCCAGCATCAAGAGAAGCAAACCCATACAGCACTGTGCTGGAAATGTTGACAGCTTTCTGAGAAATGCATGAGTGAAATAGGTGATGTGTAAGTGTGCGGTCCCATTCTTCCCAGTTTCCTTTCCCCTGGGTAGGAAGTGGTTGGGGGTGAAAAATAACCAGATGATAATCAGGTTTTCTGCTTGGGATTGAAGGGGTTGACTGAGCTTGTGCAGTGAAATGTTTTGTAAACTTGTGCATTTATAGATGCAAATTAGTTGTTGTTCAAGTAAGTTTTCTTGATTTCAGATTGGCTGGTTTCCAAAGGCTTATGTCAAGTTATTAGAAGCAGACAAACTATCGACCTTAAGCAGGTTGGTTTTTGTTCATTTCTTTTACTTAATAATCTGATGTTTATCAAATCAGCTCATTAAAGCATACTGACTTAAAGTTGGTTTAAACAGTATTTTATTTGGAATATGTCACAATACAAGACAGTCAAGGTGAATGTGACAACAATTTTGTGTGTGTGCTCAATATTGTATCTTTGTTTATGCACAATCAAAACCTGAGATCATTGTAAACTGCACATTGAAGTTGAAGACATCCACAGGGAGCAGTATTAAAATGAATAATCGGAATGGATATTGTTTGGTTGTTTTTATTAATATTTTGGTGCTCAGATTGGTACATATTTTTTTGCTTTGTAGAGACCAGCTTTACTTCACAAACACCATGAGACACAGGGGCCGAGTGGGGGAGTTGAGGATGAGGTGGAGAGAGCTGATCTTGAAGCATGGGGGAAGAGTTTCTTGAACACTGAGTTTTATTCATAGTTGTAAAGTGTTGTGTAATGGACACACTAATTTTCAGACTTTGCTTCCATATACATTCAAATGTATTTTTCGGTTGTGGAATATTATTGGTCTTTTGACTCTGTGTGTATGTGTATCTACATGTGTGTATATGTCTTCATATGAGTGTGTTTGTGATCTTGTTTGTTTCAGTTCTCAAACATCTAGTCCTATGGGGACATTAGAAAGGGGTGAAAGTGCCACATCTTCACCTGCTCCAGAGAGAAAAGACGGAGGTGAGGACTTGAATATTTCAGTGTTTATGCATGTGCACAGTACAGTGTGTGTGTGTGTGTGTGTGTGTGTGTGTGTGTTTTGCTCAGTGTAATGTCAGTCTGACATTGTGTTTTTCATCATTATGATGATGTCTCTGCATTCATCCATTTCCTTGGCTTGTGTATGTGCACCATTGTGGGCTGTTTTCCCTGTTATCTTCCCCCTACTTTATCTGTGTTGGGTGACAGGTGCAGCTTCTTCATTGAAGAAATTGATATGGAAAAAATAGTACATAGAATCTTCTCAATGTCCTCTGAAAAAAAATTTGAAGTGTGATCAGTAGTCTTGTGTAAACACAGCTCCATCAGATGACGAAATTATCTTGTATTGGGGAGACGCTCATTCAGCCTGGCTCCGTGACACAGCCATTATTGTCGTCAGTAGGGGGCTTAGTAGGTGGTGTCCTAAGTCTGTTAAATCAGAACAGGCACTACCAAACACCACTGAAGTGACTTGGCAGCAGTGCAGGGTCTCCTCTAGTGTGTGACCTTCTGGCGACCTAACATTAATGGTTCCCTGTGGACTGCAGACACTGGGACTGTGACAGATGAGCCTGGGTGTGGCCGTGTATGGGGGACTCGGAATGATTGGCGTGGGGGTAATGCCACTGAAATGGTGCAGATGATGAGGCAGCCCCCCCCCCCACCCCCCCCCCCCACCCCCCAAAAAAAAAAAAAATCTTGTATTTACCTTTTGCTTGAGAGAAACATGTCAGTTTGTAAATGATCAGCCATTGAAAGAAGATAATGTTGTGTTATACATGTGTGTGCTTGTGTGTCTTTCTTTTAACATCTTTTCACAAACGTTTTTAGGCGGTTTGTGCTTACATGTGCATGTGAATGACTGGTGCGAAAGAATGATGATTTGGCACAAAGTTCAGTGCTGCACTCGTGCAGATTTTAGTATTTTATTATCACATGCCTGTCTGTGTATCCATGCAGAGTACTACGTAGCTATGTACAGCTACGTGTCTGGGGAGCCCTCTGACCTGATCTTCAATGAGGGCGACATGATTCTGGTGACCAAAAAGGAGGAGGATTGGTGGACGGGGACACTGGGAGAAAAGACGGGCATCTTCCCTGCCAGCTATGTGAAAAAAGTGGAAATTCAGGTCAGTGATTAGCATCATTCATAGGAGAAATTCCAGTTCTGGTCTTGTTTTGCACTAAAAAATTTTGTTCTTCCAGTAGTAAGGGCTTTGTGACAATGATTTAGCTTATAAAGGTAATCTTAGAGAAAGAATACTGGCTTTGTGTTGGGGGTTAATACTGATCATTGAATAGTTGGAGATGATTTGACTTTTTCACACTTACAGAGAGAGATCTAGATCAGATAGGTGTTGATAGGTTCATTAATTAGATTATGAAATGCAGTTTGCATGCACAGGGAGAATCAATAAGTTGGAATGCTGAATGCTAATTTTCTGGCTTGTACATAAGCACCCCCACCCCCTCCCTCAACCCTCCACCCCCCCCCTCCCACACAGTGTATTTGATACAACTGTTTGTAACATTAAAAAAACAACAACAACTAATTCCTTTTCCACAGCAAACAAATCAGTGTTGTTAGTTTGGGAACATATTCCTGCAAAAGTAGTTATGTATTCTGACAGGTTTAAAAAAAAAATCTTTTATTACTATTATGTTTTTGTTTTTGTTTTTTTTAAAACTTGGTGAGTTCAAATTTGACTCGAACAGTATGAGAGGGAAAGTGAACAAAGTGAACAAACAGCACATTTGCTCTGTTACTGGATGGATACAGTGAGAGGAGTGGTTAAGGTGGGGGTGGGGTGGGGTGGGGGGGGAGAGGGTGTAGCAAGGGTCCGACTTTGAGGGTTTCTAGTGTTATTTTGTGATGTCTCTTCATCTGTTTTGATTGAATTCAAGATTTTATTTGAGGTTCAGCATTCGTCGTTTCATGTGTGTGAGTGAGTCTGTGAAGACGACGGATGTTTGTTTGCTGTGCTGCACCCACACACACATATCTGCGTGTTTGCACATGCTGTGCACCTGTTCCTCTTTTGTCACCATGTGTCGCACAGAGTTCTGTTATTGCTGCAGATTTTAATGGTCTCTCTCAGAGGCTCAGGGTGATGGCTGCCTTAGTGGTTAGGTAGGGGATATGCGGTTGAAATGAAATGTTTGTGTGTGACTGTTTTTGAGGCTGAAGAATCATTCTTTTCTTATCCATAGTGACAGTGATTGTATCATACAATATTGTGAGGTGCATTTGCCAAAGAATGGTGTTGTTTTTGTCAAGAAAAAGGAAGAAGAGATGTTTGCTAAATGAATCTGTCAGAATGTGTCTGAAAGAAACAAAAATAACAATGGCATCTACTTAGATTTTAAAGACTTGAAATTATACACATATATTTGGTTTGTTTTTCTTTATTTATGATATATTTTTATTTGTTTTAGGCCCAGTATGTATGTATGTAGCATGCCAAAAATGTAAAAGAGTTATCTGTGTGATAGAATCTGATCAGACTGTAATATGTCCCGAAGTTGCTGTTTTTTCCCCCCTCAACTTGGCACAAGTATACAGTAGTTGTTCATGTCAGCAGGTCTTTTCTGATACTTCTGAGGTTCTGCTTATGGACATACACATAATTTATTAACCATAGCACAGAGAATACCATGGATTATTTACTTTGAAAAAATAATATGAAATCATGCAGACTTAATATAAAAAAAAAATTTAAAAAAGGCAAAATACTGGTGACGTTCACTCCCAGCTAAGCACTGTTTTCATTTGGAAAAATGAACGTTTTCTTCCCAGTCACTGCACATTGTTGAATTGTATCCAATTGTATTTACAGCGATCTGAGAGTACTGGATCCCAAGAAAGTGACTTAATGGTATTTATCCATGATTTTTTCCCCCTTTTTTTTTTTTTTTTCATTTTGTTTGGATGTGCTCAGTGGGATCAGGTTGTTGATGGTGGTGCTTTGGAGTGTGATGAGTTTTGATGTTCAGAGGGGTGTGGGTGTGTGTGTGGAGTTGTGGAGAATTGGTCGTCAGTTCCTGGCCCAGGATCCACTGCATTTTGAGATCGGTCGTCAGTTTTTAGGAGTGGAGTGGTAACTCCTTTTCCTGAAAATAATTGTCCTTAGCCGAGCCTAACCTTCATGTTCATTCTTTGGAATTCTCTAATAAATAAATGAATAGATAAATAAATCATTTGTCATGTGTTGAATGGAAATCTGAAGTTATTAAGTGGGGAAAAGCACAGAATATCCCATGTCCAGTTTGCAAGTCTGAAGTTATGTGGCATTGGTAATTCATTGAAATTCACTAGAACAGAGAACATTAATCTATCATATGCAATTTGCAAGTCTTAATTTGCTTGGATTCAAGGATTGAAATTCTCAAAAAAGGAAAAGAAAAAGATTAGAAACATCCAATGTGCTAATTCTTTGATTTCTTGGAAAAAAAAGCATGAGCTGTAATAATTGCTTTCAGCAGATCCCAAGTTGGGTGTTGAGTCTTCAAATTCTCTGAAAAAGAGAACAAAAATATCCCTTACAATGTATGTGGATCTGAAGTTGTTTGGATGCAGAATTGTTGGAAGATTCTGAAAAAAAAAGAACAGACCTTCACTGTATACAAATCTTTAATGTGTGTGTGTGTGTGTGTGTGTTGTTTGGTTACGGGGGCAATGCATGGGATGGAATACAGCAAATAAAATGTAATACTCAGTGCAGTATTTTCAGCATTGCTCACTGCAAAGGTCACCAAAAATCTCGTCAGTTGACCATTTTTTTTCCTATTCAGGTGTTTGTAACAATCTGGATGAATGGCTATCTTCCAAACATTATATAAATGTTGGTTTTCACCCAAAACAGTGGAATGTTTCAGGTCCTGTCATTGATTTTATCCTTTAGCCCCTTGCCTGCCAAATGTTTTAATAATTTTGTTATTCCTGTGTGCTTGGGAAAAACTCGGGGTTTCCACCTAAATGTAAAGTATGTGCACTACTTTGTCTAATACAAAGATATATCCTTGAAATTTTGCTTGATTGCTCATACATTGTACTTTACGTAGGTGATTAGATTATTATAATTTGGTTGTAAAACTATTGTTATTGTTGTCAAAGAAATTTTCTGAGAAATCAAGTGGTTAAAAATTTTCTGCATCACATTTAATCCCAGGATTTCCAGTCAAATTTGTTTTCATTGGGTGCCTGTGGCCTGGCATGAAACAGAAACTGGGCCACCTGGCTGTGTGTTGACACCTAGCCAACAGACATTTCTCCCCTCCCTCCACTGGCCTCACCCCCCTTTCCCTTTCAAGCTACACATGTGGAGTGACATGCTTGTAGTGGCATCTGGTTCATGTTCACTGTTACTTTACTCATGGCATACCACAGACTTAGACTGACCAATCTTGAGCATAAAACTTAGATCACCGTGGCTTTCACTCTGTGTCATGAAGTAGGTTGTGACTTTAGTCGTCATACGCCCAATCTGTGATGTACCTGAAACACTACCCTCACCACTACATAGGTTTTCTTCCCCACTGAGCATATCTCTCAGTATCTGCTGAGCCACTTTTAAGGCTGTGAACTGAAAAATGAGTCGATATTGATCTTTGCTAGACAACACCATTTTGACCAACTGTGCCTGCTAGTGACTTAGTATTTGCCCACTGCATACAAGTCATAAAGTACAGACCATGCAAGTCAAGGGACGTAACTGCCCACTGCATACAAGTCATAAAGTGCAGACCATGAAATTCAATGGATGTAACCAATCTTCAAACATTCTAGAAGACAGAGAAACAAAGTAGGTTGTTCACCTTTAACGATCACCGTGAATTGCTGATGAAACTTGGACATGAGAGTTGCGTTCTGCAGGCGTACAGTAGTGTAAGAAAAGGGAAGTAAGTCTGAGGTCCAAAGGCAGGCATTGGGTTGATGCTGGTTTAGACATGTAAGAATGATGAAGAGTTTCCTTAGAGGGTTTTTTCTTGTGTCTGTTAGAAAACCATTGTAGGCTTTTGGTCATGATATGTTTGAATGAAGAAAAAGGTTTGTACATTTCTGTGTACAGAATAATGCTAGTTGGGCTGAAATTTATCACTTGTATTTAGATAAGTTTGATGAGCTTTTTTTGAAACACTGCATGATTGAAGAATTGAATCCATGTCTTCTTCAAAATATTTTCACACGGGTTTACTTGCATACGTATGAGGGTGACTGTTTTTACTCAGCCTTTCTTTCAAGGCAGCCGTACACAGTATTCTGGGTATGGTGTGTTTACAGAATGCAATCATGGATTACAAAATTTTTAATGTGCGTCTTCTGCGTGTGCATACACGTAAAGAGGGATAAGGCACTGGGATATCTGCACATCTGTTAACCTGGGAGATCAGAAAAATCTCCGCTCTTAACTCACAAGGTGCTGATACCGGGATCAAAACCCCGGACTTTCAGATTGAAAGTGCAATGCTCTAACCATCGGACTGTTTTGCCCATCTTTTCTCTGCGAAGCCTTATTCTCCCTCGACCTCCTTCCCCATATCCTTACCGCTGCTCCCCCCCTCCCCCCATTCCCCTCTTCCACCTCCTCTGCCTATGATTCGTCCTTGGGGTCTAGTGGCCTGATTTCTAAACAAGCTGGTGAGATTGTACACATTGGGTTACTTGCATGATTCCCATTCCTGCCCCCCTTACACCTGTTCCATTATTCTTCCCAGCGTATTCCCCACATGATGTGACCTTTCACCTCAGTACCAGTCACCCCTATATATCCCAAGTCCTTACTCGTGTGGTATTTCTTATTTATCCCATTACATGATTGTGTGTTGTTGTTTTTTAATGAAAATTTAAAAGAATTTTTTCGATATATATAATTAAGGATAAACATACAGTGTTTAGTTTGATTTGCCTGTGCTTCAGATTATGGGGTTTGCTGCAGGCATACTTTCTTCCATTGTTGTGAAAATGTACTTCAAAGGAAATCTTATCACTGGCTTTACAAATAAACTTGACCGGCAATTGATACTGATGAGGCTGGGACTAGGGCATTATTTTTTCTGAACTACACCAAACTGGGCTATGACAAAGTGATTCACAACATGTGATTGTGTTTCTGTTAGGTGTTTTCAGTTCTGCGGTATGATCAAAGTTTTCAAAACGCATTTCAGTTGTCAACCAATGAACACAGCGGATAAGTTTGACAAAGGACAGAGAATCGTAGTAAGAAAGAGCTATGTCAAGGGGCCTGGTTCATAGTTGTGATGAATGTTTGTCTTTACAGAGTTAGGCCCGTAGAGTTAAAAGCCTGAAAACAGATGGGGAAAGATAAAAGGGAAACGGTCAGTGACACATGCCCTCATTTCAACACGTGTTTGATTTAACTCTGTGAAGCTGTAAATCCATGCAGCACAATTGTGGTTTGATTCAGTGCGAAAGTGGCATTTTCTTCTTCTTCTTCTTCTGCGTTCGTGGGCTGCAACTCCCACGTTCACTCGCATGTACACGAGTGGGCTTTTACGTGCATGACCGTTTTTACCCCGCCATGTAGGCAGCCATACTCCGCTTTCGGGGGTAGTGGCATTTTCGTTTAGCGTTACTGTGAGTGCAGGGTAAAACTGAGAAACAGAATTACCGACAGAATGTGAAATAACAGATTTATTTATGCTTGTCCTCCTAAGCCGAAAAGTGTGAATAATGTTTTTTGTTGTTGTTTAACCTAGTCCCAAGGCATGTATCTTGGTAACAGATAATGAAGCTATGCAAGTTGGGAATTTTTTTCCGGATTGTCAAAGTAATCCAAATGATTGTTTTACAAGCTTCTTTTCTTTTCTTTTTTTTCCCCCCTTCAAATGGTGTCATGAGTTATTGTTTTGATGTAAAAATGCTGTGAAAAAGAGTTGATGAAAAGATTTTGTTTATGCAATTTTTGAAGGATTAAATGATACGTTAATTCTTTGATTGGGGTGCTGTCCATTGAAGAACTTATGCATACTTGTGCATGTATTTTATTTTCATTGGGTCTTCCTTTTCTGTTTTATATATTTCTATATTAAAATGTTGTTTTTTATGGAAGTTTGGGCTTTTTTACTGCCTAAAAACACCTTGATAGAAATGGATTAATCTATAACGTGGAAAGAAATGTTATTTATTTTTCAAAATTCTGCATGATGTGTGTGTTTTGGAAGCTGGTAAGTCTCCATCCTTACCTGCATCCTTCCCCGCTTCCACCTTTTCCTCCACTGAATATGTGTTGAACACAGCGGTTTTTTCTTTGAGCACATGTGTGATTGAATGGAATTTTAAAATCCTTGAGTCTGTTTTTATTTTCTGGAATTTCGTCTTTTCGTCCACTGTAATGATAAATTGAAGCTATCAGTTAAAGACCATGGAATTTTATGATATTTAAAAAGGGATAAAGTAAGCTAGTATGAGAGAAGTACATTTTTCAATTGTTAAATTGATCTGTTGTGTATAAAAAAAAGATAGAGAAATATCTATTTCTGGTGGACAGAATTGGGAAAAAAAAAAAAGAAAAGAAAAAGAATAAGAAGATACAGCACATTTTTCCAGCACCGTTGTAGATACAAGTATCAGATAAAGCACATTTTTCTAGCATCATCATCAACAAAAAGCTTTGACAGATTTATAATTTTAACTTTTTGTTTGATGGATATATGGAGAAGAATGTTGAAAAAGACCTAAAATTCATGCAGATTGAAAAATGGCTTTTTACTGGACAGGAATGCTGTTGAAGAACTATTTCACAGAAGGGCAGCATAACCTCTAGAAAAGAAATTGTGTGATGTGTTTAAAGTTGTACATTGCATGCTGTTGTGTTTCTGTTTGTTGCATGCTATTTTGCTTTCCTCTCTTCTGTTTCCTGACGTACGCTACTACCCTGGTGGTTGTCCATAAACAGACATCGACTACAGCCCCTGCGTCAAACCTGTCGGGAGGATTCTTTGTCGATTTCAGCACAAGTGTATTTGGTGATCATCCTCCTGTCACCACAGCTTCCTACAGTAAACCTGTGGCACCGCCAAGACGGAACCGAAGCAAAAGGGGAAGTGAACCAGAAGCATCCTTGGTTCAGTCAACAAAGGGGGCAAAATCTGGATTTGATAAGATGGCAGTTTCTGAGGGCTCCTCAATGACAGCTGTACCCAGACAAAGCCAAAGTAAGCAAATCTCAGAGTTGGAGGGTGGTGCTTTTGGGCCAGTGCCCGGCAAGCCAGACAGTAGATCTGGACAATTTCCTTTTGCTCCTGAAACCAGTACCTTTACATCCCAGATTCATGAAGAAGTCCTCTTCCAGCAGGATTTCTCTGATCCTTTTTCAACTGAGGTAGACAGGACATTGTCTTCATCAGAGTTACTGGATGGCAAGACCAGTGGAGATCAAAACAAGGGTGCATCACCTTGGGCAGTCCCATCAGCTAACAGTGGCAGCCCGTTTGATGTGGACTTTGGCAGTTTGATGTCAGTGAATGTGCCTTCTCCAGCTGTGGCCAGGAAAGCTCAGGACAAGGCAGCGTCAGGGAACCAGCAGTCACAGTGTGACTCCCCAGTCACCGCCACCTTCTACATTGGTGACTCCAGGGGTATGTCCACCAGCAGCTCTGCAGCAGAGTTGGCAGCCATCACTGACATGGCATCCAGAACACAGGCTCATAACGAAGATATCAAAATGGATCCTTTTGCCGATGTGTTTGGGGATGGAGCAGGATCTTCTGGGATCATGCCTGCGGTGGATCCCTTGCAATTCAAAAACTCTGACAAACCGTTCGCTTTGGTTAGTGTGAGTGGCTTTCCGGAGCCAGAATTGCCTCCCCCTGCCCTGCCGATGACACAGCCAGCTGACCCGAACATAGCAGCTTCATTGATAACATCTTCACTGAATGAAGCTGGGGCCATTGCAGAGTTTGAGGAGGTGCTGTTTGGTTTTGAGACTTAGAGATTGTGTGGTGTGGGGATGGTTGTGTTATGTGTGTGTGTGTGAAAGATAATTGTGATGATTGATATGTGGAACATACTCCTAGTCTGTGGTATGAAGCTCTCACACTTTGGGTATGTCTCACAGCGATCAAGGATAACTTACTTTACAGTTGCCTGAAGTGATGATTCATACTGTCCAAAGTGTGAGAACCTCATTTTGTGTTGGGGTCCTGGAGTGTGGGTGCTTTGTGGCTGTGATGTTCAGTTCTGCACTGCTGGATGGTGGTGAACCCATTCCCTTTCATTTGGAAAGCTGACATGGTTATTGCTGCTTTGATAAAACCTGACAGTATTTGTGTATGACACCAGATTATACTTTACTGACAGAATCCAACTTTGAAAAATCTGACATTACCCCTGATTATATTTTTGTCATGTATCCAAAGATAGTCCTTACAATTTTACACTTAAAATTTGTTGATCGTGAGCATGCTACAATGGTTGGTGTCTTAAGGGAATGTTTAGATTTTACTGTAAATTCATTCACCGTTGACTGAGACATCATTGAAAGCAAAGATTGTTTGATCAGCAGCCTTTGTGGCATTCTTTTATACCTTGATGCATGCTCTTGTATGCTGTAAAAAATCAACAGATGTCTCTTTTCAGTGATTCACTTATTTGTTGTGAGGGACTGGGAGGAGGGGGGAGGGGTACATTTTTGTCTGCTAAAATACAAAAAGTGTTGAATACAGCTTGCAGTCATTTTTTAATGAACTATTTTGTAAATGAAAAAGACCAGACAAGTTTTCTTCTTATTTTTTTTTCATTTTATTCATGGCTTTTTTCGTTTTTGTGTTTCCATACAGCCTGGACAGAAGAGTGCAAAGAAACCAGGTGAGTTTACAGAGTTGTGGGAGGGTTGTGCATTATTTGAAACAGAAAGCTTAATGACTGAAATTCAGATTGGTTAGAGTATTACAGCTCATCTCAGAGTACAGAACACTGTTGTGTCATTCAGGCATTCTCACATTCACACGGCGTACAGAACACTGTTGAGTCATTGAGGCATTCTCACATTCACATGGCCAATATTTTTCAATCAAACAGTTTTCTTTTGGTTTTGTCTGCTGGATTTACATATAACTAATCTATTTATCTGTTTGTGTGTAAATTTGATAATGATACTCTCGAGTTTTCTTAACAGTGTGTTATCAGCATGTGCATGCCATTTAGAGTTATGTGGAAGTTCATAACTTTGAATTTGTGTGTGTGTGTGTGTGTGTGTGTGTGTGTGTGTGTGTGTGAAATTTCATTATGAAATGCATCTCAACATGTCTGCCCATCTGTCTTTTGTTCTTTCATACGGTTTTATGGTAAATGGCTAATTTGTGATGATAATTATTCCATGCTTCACTGGAACAATTGTTGTTGTTTTTCTATTTTAAAGATCCAGTGTTAAAGTTTTTTGCTTTATTAGTGATTGACTGAAGCTGTGGCAGTGTATCAACAGGTGGTTGAATTTATGATAGAATTAAATGCGTTGAAGTCTACCTCAGTTTGGTAGGGTTGATGACGGCACCATTTGGCAATGCATTTGATTTTCTCCATTGCAGAAATCGCTATGGTGATAGCCCCATACACAGCGACAGGCAATGGTCAGCTGTCGCTGGAGCCAGGCAACCTGATCCATGTTCGACAGAAATCGCCTCGAGGATGGTGGGAAGGAGAGTTACAGGTAGGATTTATTTAGTAGAGTTTGAGGGGGTGGGTGAGGGGGGGGGGATGGGGATGTAAATTGAAATTGTTTGAACGTGTACTTTTTTTTTAAAATAATTTTTAAAAAATTGTGGTGGAATGCTGCTCTAAATGTTAATAGTTACTTGTTTTGACATTAGAAAAGAGCCTGCTTAATATTATGTTTAGGGTTTTGATTTCAGCTGCACTAACTGTGATAATAGATTGATTGTTTCACCTTGACTGCTTTGCAGTGTCAGTTCACAATTTAAATCACCACACCACCAAATCCATGTTGACCATGCTTACAATCATCCACCAAGTTTTATGTTCCATTCACTAACTCTCACCTAGGTACATCAGCATTTAGCAACTGTTTACACTGTGCTTACAAGTAATGTTTGGTTTTTGCATTCTGCCGAGCAAAACTCAAGTACAGCAGTGTCCGGAACTGTTCATACTGTAACTAAGCAAACTCTTACCCAGTACATCAGAATCAGCTGATGTTGTCGTCTTGATATAGCGATCCCAGTACATAAGTGTCAGCAGCTGTTATCGTCATGCATGAGGAAGCAAAGACTTATTCATTACATCTGTATCAGAAACTGTTAACATTGTGCATGAGTGATTGATTGATTGATTGATATGGATACTTCTATAGCACCTATCCTCGGTCGGAGACCAAGCTCTACGCGCTTTACAAACATGGGGTCATTTGCACGACAGGCTGCCTACCTGGGTAGAACCGACTGACAGCTGCCACTGGGTGCTCATCATTCGTTTCCAAAGCAAACTCATTCCCAATACGTCGGTATCAATATGCATGATGAAACAAACTTTTCCAATTCATCAGTATTTTTGAACAGCTGTTATCATCATCAGGCATTATAAAGCAAACTGTAACCCAGTACATCAGAATCATCAACTGCTAACCATCAAGCATGACTGTCCCTTAAGGCGCTGACTGGTGTTTCAGGCTCGAGGCCAGAGGAAGAAGATTGGCTGGTTCCCTGCTGACTATGTCAAACCTTTGGGATCTTCCAGTGCCAGGTCCACCCCAGATCCCAAAGTCACTCTGGCCACTGTGAGTGAAGCTGCTGTTGTACTGAGCTTGTGAGATTGTCAATATAAATGAGAGAAAGAAACACACACACACACACACACACACACAAACACACACACACACACACACACACACACACACACACAAAACAAAACAACAACAACAACATACAAATACACATCAGCACATGCGCACACCCCCACCCCTACCTCTAAACGCACACACGCTCACACACACACACACACACTCACACACACTCACACACATAAACACACATCAGCACATGCCCACCCCTACCTCTGCACCCACATGCACATTCTCTCTCTCTCTCTCTCTCTCTCTCATGCACACACACACATCAGCACATGCGCACACCCCTACCCCTACCTCAGCACCCACATGCACATACACTCTCTCTCTCTCTCTCTTTCTCACACACACACACACACACACAACACAACACACACACACACACTATATATATATATATATATATATATATATATATATATATATATATATATATATATTAAACCTTTGCTGAGACTGTTTCAGCCACTAGCTTTTGCCGAGGACGGGTAACAAAAAACCCCCCCAAAACACCAAAAACAGATACAGGACTTTCTTACTGCTCCAAAAGACAAATCCAGGATTTGTCAGCTGGGCTAGGGTATTGTTGATGCATTTTGTAAATGATAAGCAGGTGTCCTCCTGTTGAATGATAAAGTGACTCTAGTGCTTCTGCTCAACAATCACAGATGGACACGGTAAACTGGATTTGTTTTATTTACTGATTTCAGCTTTTGTTTTAGTTACAGAATCATTGGCAGCTTGTTTTTACAATGTACAGATGTCATTTAGAAAGCACTTTTTTGTTGCGTCAAACACAGATGATGGAAAGCAACATTTCATGAAGGTAGAGATCAGTATGAACAATACAAAAACAGGGGACTGCTGCAAAGACATAAAGGCAAAACAAATGATGCAAACAGTAAGAAGCCATTTATTGTCAAGATTATCTGATGTTACACAGACAGTGATACGAACAAAATAGTAAACAGGGGAAATGGTGTTTATACAATATCCACGAAGATGAAACAGAAGCCTCTGTCAGTAGCTCATTTCCAACACTGACTACTGTCTACATTTTTTAAAGACATATCATTTTATGAATTTGTAAAAACTGCACGAGAAGTATGTAGCCTGAACCTTTGATAAAATTTCATTTCAAAGACTAAGTGGCCTGTTTTACATGCCTCTGTATTGTTGTTGTGGACTACACTTTTTCTGCTTTGTTCACTTACTTCTTTGCTTCGGAAGTGTTAGTGATGTCAACTGATGTACTTACATGATGAGTTATCTGAAATGTGTTGCTATTAGAATGATGTACTTTTTAGATCTGCTTATTTTTATGAAATATTTTTTGATGAAGAATGGTGTGATATACTTGGTAAGCTTGTTTATATGAAATATGTTGGTGATGTCAAGTGAAGTACTGACATGAAGCATGTGACTGATCATTCATTCATAAATTCATGTATGTGTTTGGAATGTGCTACTATAAAACAATGTGCTTGTTCATGTGAATGGTGTTATTACCAGAATGATGTGTTTTTTTGTTTGTTTGTTGTTGTTGTTTTGTGTGTGTGTGTGTGTGTGTGAAGTGTGCTGCTTTTGTAAAGGAGTGTTTGTGCTAAAGGGAAGTGTGTGATGTGGGCAGGGGTGATATGGGTATGAAGTTGTTGCTGGTACAGTGGTGTGTTTGTACAGGGTGGGCAGTCCGCATCTTCTGGAGGGAGTCGGTCCACCACCCCCCAACCACAGCCCACTGCCCCCGCCCCTTCTTTACCTGCCTCTTCAGGTAATGCTCTGTGTGTGTGTGTGTGTGTGTGTGCACGCGCGCGTGTGTGATTGATGTTGATTAGCATTGATAGAAAGGAGACTCAACAGTAATGACATTTAATCAGCATGAATTTAGAAAACAGAAAAAAGACTGTCGAGTACTGACGTTGATAACCACTGACTAAAAAGAGATTACATTTGTGTTGTTGATTTGCACTGATAAAAAGAATTGAATTATAACAGCAATTTTGATTTGCATTGATGGAAAAGGGACATTACAGTTGTGATGTTGAGTGGCATTGATATAAAAAAAAAAAGAGACTCAACAATATTGATGTGTATTTGCATTGATAAAAAAAAGTGATACAACAGCAATGATGCAGATTTGCATTGATGGAAAAGAGACCATTTAGCACTGTTGTTCAGTGTTGATTTACACAGATTAAAACAAAAAATGGATGCTACAACTTTGGTGTTGATTTGCATTGATCCAAGAAGAAAAAAGGTGCAACAGTCTCATTGATTTGCATACATGGAAAGACACTACAGTATTATTGATGTCCCACATGTTCACAGCAGAGAGACTCATGGCCCTGTACCCCTACACTGCACAGAACAACGATGAACTGACATTTGAGAAAGACGCTGTCATCACTGTCCTCAGTCGGGACAACCCTGACTGGTGGCAAGGGGAGGTCAACGGACAGACAGGGTTGTTCCCCTCTAACTATGTGACTCCTCTCTCCACTGCACAGTCCTGTGAGTACATGGTTTTTTGTTGGTTGTTTTTGTTTTTTTTTAGAAATAATAATAATTATTATTTCTTTTGTTGTGTGTGTGTGTCTCTGTGTGTGTATGTGTGAACTTCTGTACATTATGTTTACTTTGGTGTCCCCTTCTTTGGTCATTTCGGGGACTAGTGTGCACTCTTCATCTCCACAAGACCGTATCCATGTTGATTCTTTTGCCTCCGTCCATTACTAGTTGTCAGCCTGGAGCTGTCACTGTGTATTTTGCTGTGAGGTCACATGCCAGAGGAGGTCTTACTCAGATACATTGTCATGGTGGTGCTGTGGTGGCAGGTTTTATTTAATTAAATCCACTTTAGTTAGGTCTGTTTCAAATCACATGCAAAATTTTGCATATTCACTTGAGAGATTTTAAGAGACTGGTTGCTTTGTCATGGAAAATTACAGAATGAGTAACTCTGTTGACAGTAACACTGTGTAACAACCCCGCCTTACAGGTTAAGAAGTGAGAGGATATATCAAAACTGAGGTCACCATCAAAGCAGTTTGTAAAGAGCCTGTGACACTGCTTGTCAGGTGATCCCCAGATATTGATATGATGGTGATTACGGGATGTGAGACTGCTCAGGACAGGTTAGAAGCTATAGATACAGGTATGGATGCTGTCTGTGGTATGATGTGTTGGATGGTGGGTGGTCTGGTCAAGTAAGTGTTGGTGCTCGTTTCTGAAGTTGGATTCGTGTGAAACGGTACAGTTCAAAGTTACAAACAATCTTTTTTTTTTTTTTTTTTTTGCACGAGGACCGCTGAGTAAATTTGTAAACAAGAAAACTTTCTCTCCATAGATGCTCACTTCACTGCCATTGAAAACATGTATGCTTTGTCATAGTTTGCTTGAACACTTGCAGTGCATGTATATTTTTAGCTGGGACTGACACAGATGTGTTGGTTCTTTCACATTGTCTTTGTACAGCTGTGTTGTTAGATCAGAGAGATGAGAGCTATTATACCCTTGAGAGTGTATTTGTGTGTGGATGTTTGTGTGCGTATGTGTGTTCATGAAACAAAGGTGCACATAATGCATGTGTGAGTGTACAAATGCACACATATAGACAAACATGAGTATGTGCTCATGTGCAAGTACACACATATATGTAGATGTGCATGTAGTTGGACATGTGTGCACATCAGTAAAAATGCAACCTGCATTGTTTCCATGCAGCTGTAACAGAAATAGATAGTGCCTGATTTAACTTATTTAAAAGCTCAGAATACAAGTATAATCAGGGATGTTCATAAAGATACTGAAAGGACTGATGACATCTGAAATGAGTTGAAGTACATGTTAAATATATGAATGGGTTGAGATATGAAACCTGGCTGTTGCACTGACACAATTGTACCTTTCGTTGTTGCAGCCTATTTGTTCTCAAGACCGTAAAATGAAAGACAGAATGATAATGATAATGATGATAATAAAAAGTTTATTTATATAGCTCTTAATCAAATTATTTTGCTCCAAGCATTTTACTGTTACAGTAGTTCCAATTGAAAAGAAACGAAAAAGAGATATCTCTAGCAGCAGAGATCTGAACTGTAATTCATATTTGTCTGATGATTGTGTCTGGTATGCAGCCATACAGTTGTGGCTCTCAACTGGTCTTTCAAGAAAATCTTTTTTGAATGTATTGTGCATCTTTACAGAGTGGGAGAAAGAGGGAGAAATAGTGGAAGCAAGGAGAAAAAAAGAGTGTATGTTAACAGCCATATGGCTTTAGGTTAATCGACGTATCAGCTAAAGCATATAGCTTTAGGTTAATCATCGTCTCAGCTAAAGCATGGCTTTAGGTTAATCAGCATCTCAGCTAAAGACATTCTGTTCAGACTTTAAAAAAATGTTGTTCATGGCATCTTTATATAGAGAGGGAAAGGGAGAAGCAGTGGAAGAAGAACACACACACACACAAACAAGGAAAGAGTATGCATGGAGTTTACTTTCAGCAAATCTTGTAAATGGAGCCTCTTGAAAAAGCATCTCTCTCATGGACCCTGCATTCCTTTGTTTAACAAGGATTGGTTTTTTTGTTTTGTTTTTGTTTTCTTTTTCACAGGCTTCCACAGTGATTGTATGCTTTATTTCCATGGCTTTCAGCTGTTTGATGCTTGGTCCTCTTCTCTTCCAGGACAGCCCCACAGAGCACTGTGCCACAAACACAAGGAGGCCTCACACCACAGCAGTGCAGAAGGCGTGGCCAGCACCCAACACCCACCCAACACCCACCCACCCTCTGTCAACTGTTGCCAGTGGCAACAAGGGGGGAGGGGGTTGTGTAGCTTGGCCAGTACCCTCATCCACCTCTCTCTTCACAATATTGCAGCTGTGTCCTCCTGTGTGCACTGACCCTACCCTCCTTGATGCCCCCCACCCCACCCCAACCCCCTCCATGCCCCTCCTATAAAAATCACCCGCCCACCCACCCTCAAAGTTCTGCATGTAGATGGCTTGAGAATACTTCTGAACCCCTCCCCTGTCTTAAACAGCACGTTTGAGTGCAGTAGATAGATAGTTCGAGGTGCGCTTAAATCGCTTCTCGTATCTCAAGACTCCTGACCTTGCAGTGGTAGATAGCTTGAGTGCACCATTGAAACCCACTGCTCTCCTGCACCCATCCCTGTTCTAAACTTTCCCCACCATACTGTGCCAGACATTTGGAGTTTACACCCCCTCCCCCTTCATTGTCCTCATCCTGGCCGGAGTGTCCTGTCATTGGTCAGATTACTGTACCGTGCGTTCTTGGTATTGTGTTGGTGTCCTGTGTGTTGATGTTTAGCTGCAAGTACCTCGCAGTCAGCTTCTTGTTCTCACTCAGGCCAAGAGAGTAGTTGTCACAGTGATTGTAGCATCCTACTTTGGAGAATGAAAACAGATTTTAATTCTGGAAGATCAGGAACTTATGTCTTAAAACCATATTAGACAAAAAGGGAGTTTGTGACAGTGGAAATGTTAACCGTTTTGTAGCAGTGAAAGCAGTGTAGATTTGTTCAGATTTAGGACAGTTGAGTGGTTAGGATTTATTTTGCTGCAGATTGCAGCTGAAACAGGAAACTCAATAATACTCAGATAAAAAGGCAGAAGATAGTCATTGTGTTTTGCTAAATTACAGCACAAGGGCTTCAAAACCATACTTCATTTATTTATTTTTTTTACAATAGCTTGCTACCAGTTGTTGATATTTTTCTTTGTTAAACCCTAGCAAAAAAAATGTCACTGCTCTGTGTCAAGTTCTTGTTCATTTAGACTTAGGAAAAGCAGGAAATGTTAAAACTCATGTTCATTATAAAAAATTCTGATGCAGTCTTGATGGCATGACATTAAGATAATGTCGTGGTATGGAATTAGAATGGTGTACATAGTATTTTGTGGAAATTGTCAGCATGTAGTCATTGTAGCCATGAAGTGGTCAACACATCAGAAAACCATTTCACTGGTTTGATTTTTTTCCTCCGCTGAGTATGTGAAACTGCTAACAGTGAGGCTGACTTTCATAACAGCACTTGCAGTGTGATGAGGAATGTGGTATTTCGAGTTGTAGTCCACAAGAGAGCTGGAAGAACAGCCATGTGACTGTGCTGTCTATTGTGGTGTTCTGTGTATCATGGATGGATGGTTTTTATCGAAACGTTTTTGCCCGCTGTTAGCTACCTGGTTGCGCATAATAGCTGTATAGCTTGTCAATGGAGGGCATTATACTAGTATCAGCGCACCACTGTTCTTTGGCAATATGTAAATTCGTCCACATCAAAGGCTGTGTAGTATTGTGATGTAGGATACAGTTCGTAGTCTGATTAGCGTTGATAGTATTTATGAAATGACTACTGTACAGGGTATAGAGATGATGTGAATGTAGATCCTGTAATAAACACTTAAATCATAATACAAAGCATTAACCAGCCAGCTTGATTCTGTAATTTGGAAATCGTGTGTTCATATCACTCATTCCTACTTTTGTTTTGAAATGTCCACTCCCAGTCCCACTATTCCTTTTCCCTTCCTCGTTCCATTTTCCCCCCCCTTGTTTGGATAGGTGTTACACCATATCAGACACAGTTCTGAGGTGCTGATTCTTGTCGTAGGGTACTTAAAGAGAGGTGGTGTGGGTATGAGCTGTACTGATGAACGTGTTGAAAAAAAAAATCTAACAAAAACAGGTGGGAACAAGAGAGCTTGAGATGGAAACAAAGATTTAACCAACAGTATTGGGATTTGGGCTTGACAGTACACTGACAGAAAAAGAACACTGGGCAGAGAGGCTTATGTCTGGGTGGTTTGATTAACAGGGGCGGTGGTTTGCTTGGTTGTTCTACTGCTTTTGTCTTTGGCGGATTACGGTTCATTTAATGTTGCATCTTACCTCATATCACACCTGCCATATCTCCAAGTAGCACCATCGGAAAGGAGACCACTACCCCTCTCCTCCACCCCTCTCCATCCAGCCCATTAAAATGGTCTTGTCCATGTTGAATGCTTTCCATACTTGCTTGTTTGCATGCTCTGGCAATCATTCTGTGAAAAGTGAAAAGTTTGCACAGAGAAATGATGGTGTACCAAATGTTAGTGAGAAAGAAAGAAAGAAAGAAAAAAAAAAGACCTAGCAGGGTGGACACAAAGAGACAAAGCTGCTGTGAATGAAGAGGGTACTGGTCCAAAAAAAAAAAAAAGGGGTGCATGGCCATGCTTTTTGCCTGCTGGGGGCCTTAGAGTTTGTTACATCAGTGCTGTTTTCACTTTCTGACATTCTTTTTTTTTTCCCTATCTCATCTTTGCATTACCCCCTTTCTCTGCTCTGTTGCTTACGAGCTGTTTCTTTTATTAGAAACAAGACTACTCAAAACAAGTTTTTTTCCCCATTTAATTGATCTCTTAGTTATGCACTGAATTGTGGTAAATAAGGGTGCAAAGATAGCTGAAATGAAGAAAGTAAAACTATAGATCAAAAGGTATTGATTTTTTTTCCTTATTCATTTTGCAACAACTGGCATTCTCTTTTAGAGAATACAGTGGGCACTTTTTGCCTTTCCTGGCATGACTGTTTCTTGCCAGTATGTTACATTTTCTACTTGAGTGTACACTGAGCTGTAGTTCCCACTGACATGGGAAACCGTGTTCTGTTAAAGGAGCAGGGCTTTGTCACTTGTGTTCACTTTGCTATCTAGTGGGAGCAGAGTGGCTTGTGCCATTTCATGCCCAGAACACCTGGAAAACCTCTCACCTTAAAGCTGCCTTGTCTGTTTCAGTTGTTCACTATTTACTTCTCTGCAAGCATGACCGTTCTTTGCTGCTGTAGTGTAACATTCAGTTTCAGCCACACTTTGGGCAGATGTCCTCTGTTGAAGTTCATTTTATTGCAGCATTTTGTTTCCTACTTTCATTTTAAATCATGGCCTTTGTCTGATTATGTTCCATTTGAGTGGATTTATGCTGTGTGTCTAAAAAGACAGATCCAAGGTGTTTATTTTCTGTTCAAGAAATTTGTGGAGTTGTTTTGTAAGGATGCCTGTATTACGGTGTATGATTTATACTTGTGAGTATATTGGCGAGAGTTATCAAAATATAGCATGAAGTAGCAGGGATATGAACTGATTTTCTTTGCCTTTGCTTCACTAAATCGGGGTTCTTTTTCTTCTCTTTCTCCCTTCCTTGTTACATGTCTGTCTGAGCTAATCTGTATTGTGCTGTATTACTTTTCAGAACAGAATTCTCCGTGTGAAATTCAGGCTGCTTTCCTGGTGGAGAGTCCAGCACTACACCCTTTTTCTGTTTATTGGTTTTACTATCAAAGTGGGTTTTTTTTTGTTTTGTTTTTTACAGAATTTTGCCAGGGACAACTCTCTTGTTGCCATGGGTTCTGTTAACATGCGCAAAGTGCATGCTACACACAAGACGTTTATCATCTCATCCAAGTGAAAAGTGTTCAGACTACCACTGAAGGTCTAGAGGAGGGGAAGAAAAATTCTGCCGAGCGTGGGATGTGATCCCGCACAGACAGATAGGTTACCACTAAGCCACTACACCATTTCCAGTTTGTGTATGTCTTTTTTTATTTGGTCATTTATTTTCAGTGCATCTGAAGTGTTGAGGATTATTCCAGGCACTCCCTTGCCTCTGTGTTAGCTTTGCCATCATGTCCAGCCTGGCACATTCTGACTGCAGTGTGGAGATGGGGATTCCTCACACAACTAAATAGTTGTGAGATGTTTAGACCAGAGGCAGTAAAAATCACTGACTTGTTAAGAAATGATCTCAGCGTGATTGTGCTGAACGGCTGTCCATTAGTTTCACTTTAAAGAGCAGGTCTGAGACTAGGACCTTTTTGTCAAGTCCCCAGTACAAGTTGAAGTATGAAGTTGTGGACACAGTATTATCTGGTCACAGCGTCATATTTGTTTGCTTTTAACTATCACATTGTGGTCAAAATCTCTGCATTAAATGGAAATATTTTGCTAGACATCTACTCAGCAAATAAAAAGAAAACATTTGGGGTAGGTAATTATGATATAAAATGTGAGGAAGAGGTAACAAAAAAGGGCTGAAAATTGCTGCAGTAATTGGAAGATTTTTTCTTTTCATCATTATAGAAACAGCAGTGGCTTAGGACCAGCACAACAGTTGCAACATCAAAAAAGATCTGTGGCACAATTTGAGTCAGTGTATAGTGTGAGGAGTTTGGAATATTAAATGGTTTTATTTCTCTGTTTCTTTTCTGTCGGCTGTTTTCCGGGTTTTATTGGAAAGATGTACTGATTGTGCACGTCTTAAAATGTCATTCATTCTGTATTTCTTATTTTATCATTTTAACTCACTTTTGCTGTTCTTTCTGCAGTTTTGCATTTCATGTCTTTCTTCTTTTAAAATGGGATCTTTGCTTCATTTTTTATTTTCACCAATGTTCATTTAACTGATAAATTTCAGTAATAATTTAAATTGAATTTCACTAATGTTTTAAATTTTCTTCAGTTTTGTAATTGTCTTAATTAACAGTCATTAGGAGTCATGTTTTAACTAATTTTTATTCTGTTACTTCTGTTTCTTTTGATTGATTTGTGATAATGACATTTAGCTTCCATTCCATGACCATTTTCACATGGTTTCTGGTTGAGTTCTGCCGGTGACTTCGTCATTCCCCTCTGCAGTGACTTCTTTTTCACTGACTGTAAGCTACAGTCTGCAAGCTGTGGCTTTAATTCCTTGAGACTGACCCTTGGGCCCTCATGAGCCTTGCATGTAGACAAAGACATAATGTGTGTAGGCTGGTCTGTACCTGACTTTAAAAGACTTTGAAAGATAACTGGAGTTTTTTCATTTATACATTGCCGTGGTCAATACAGCCCAGGCGAAAATATATGCTGCATGGCAAGAATAAGAAAATTGTTGAACTGTCTGCCATCAAAACACAGCAGTTGCAGCAAAAGACACAGGGATGCAGGTCAGCCAGTGTCTGAGCACCCTTCATGTGCGTATGGATGAAGAGGATGGAGGTTAAAAAGGTTGGGGTTGAAGGTCCCATAGCTTTATATGTCCATCAGGGCATTGAATTTATATTCACTGTGTCTAGGACTAGGAAGGGGGGCCCAGTCCTCTCAATCTGTCACTGAAAGCCTTCACATCTTTGTGGAGTGAAGAAAATTGGAGTAAAGTGCTAAACAGCACCGTTCAGAAACAGGGACCGAACCCTTATAACTACTAGATACGATGATGAAGTATGCATGTTAAAGACCCAGCAAGTTGACGTCGGTCATGCGATAAGAAGAAAAGTGATTCTGTGACGACAGATGAAAAACAAAATGAGAAAAGGAAGGATACAGAAGAATCATCATTTGCAACTGAATAATTTGCTGGAAGCCCTGAAGATCTTTGCAATTAAGAAGAAGAAGAATAATAACTGGACATTTATCAGCACTTTCTCATTGCAAAAAGCACTTTACAATCCATACAGACACACATACAAAACATACTCATACAAAACATACTCAGTCATCAACTCACAATCATGCACAGTAAACATATATATGCGCATACAAATTTGTATGTACAATACAAACATACATACATACATACATACATACGCATGCATGCATGCATCCATCCATCCATACATACATACATTTGATGCACACACAATACAGCGTTACAAATATACCTACACAGTCAACTAACTACTTGCATGTATGAGAGAGAGAGAGTCTAGAGGAAATGCTGTTGGAAGAGGAAAGTCTTGCGGTTAGATTTAAAGGAAGGCAGTGATTAACAGACCTTAACATTGGTTAAGGTCAGAAACAACAGCAACAACAAAAATAACACTAACAAAAGATGACGACATCACAATTACAGTTTAGCAGTTTGTCGGCATTGTTAGTGGCACAGTCCTGTTGTGTCTTTGAGACAATGAGGAGAGGGATTTTTTATCTGGATTTTCAGCCGTCTCTGAGAAGGATGCCAGAGCATGTTTGGTATTCTTTGCTAGTTCGGGTTATAGGAATATGTTCTTATGTGAGGTTTGTGTGTTGAGTTAGTTTGCTGTTCTCTTCATTTTCAGAGGTTCAGTTCCATAATTCCTGTTCATCTTCATGCTTCTCAGTCCCTCTGTTTCTCTCTCTCTCTCTCCATCTCTCACTCTGTCTTCCTTTCTTTCGCTCTCTCTCTCTCTCACTCCCCCAAAAAGAACCAGTTTTTCTTCTATAACCATGCTTCTTCAGTCACTTTCTGGTATGATCAGACTGACACACTTTGGTGATTTCTAATGGCATAAGAATCACAATTGAATTACAGTCACAGAGAGAGTTAAGAAATGTTTTATTCATTAAAAAAAAAAAAAAAAAAGGTACATCAGACTTCTTTTTTGGTGTGTGTGTCTTCAAAAGGTTTTGTTTAGTTTTGAATCTGTTATCAAGGAAAGTCAGCATTTCAGTTCTGTCTCTGGTTAGTTTTTATTATTACCAGTGCAGTGTTTTTCAGGGGAAATGAAATTCTCTCAGAAATGTAATTTATTCAAAAGCATGGAAAAAAATATCATAATAACTGGTTATCAAGGACTGGAAAAAGTTTGTGGTGAAAATGATATTTAATCAGTGCCAATAAAGGTTTTTTGGTCATTGATAGAAGCAATGAAGGTCTGTTACCCTTGTGAGTTGTAAAATTAATTTCATGATTGTGGAAAAACCTAGCATTAAATATATATATATATATTTTTTAAAATAGGGAATCAGTTTCAGTGTAATGGAAATGTCCCAAATAGAAGTGGACACATTTTAAGTCTTATCAACTATTCCTTGTGTGTGTGTTGTTCCAAATGTTATGTGTTGTGATATTCTCGGTTGTCTTTTGAGACATATGTTGTGGTTGTACTATGTACCGTCCAGTCATGTATGTTGATGAACAATGTATTGGTTTTTAGTTGTTTTTTTAAAATATTTTTTTAATTTTTTAATTTTTTTTTTTTTTATAGAAACTAAATATGTTTCTTTGATGATAAAGGTATATTTGTTTGAATACAATCCTTTTTTTTGTTTGTTTGTTTGTTTGTTTGTTTTTTTGTTTGTTATACTGGTAGATTGTAAGAGAAGAGGAAGACAGGAACAGAAACCACAGACATAAGTCAGTCAGAATGGAGGGAGGTGGGTGGTGGGTCAGTGATGGTTTCTTGATTTGAGGGAAGAGAAGGAAGGGTTTTTGTAAAATTGACCAGACCGGTGGCAAAATTATTTAGATTTTTGCCAGATGAAAATGGTATCTACTGACAGGAAGTTTGAAAATAGTTTTTGCTGAATGAAATGTTGATTAGTAATTAAGTGTGAGAATGATTTTTGCCAGACAAAACGTTGATGCCCTCACCCCACTCTTCTCCTTGGTCTACAGCTTAAGTGATGACATAGCTGTCATATTTGTAGTAACTAAAGGTATAAAAAAAAAAAAGAGTTGATTGTGGACTAAACTTTACATTGCAATGGGAAATCATTATATCTTTTTAAGGTTTTGCACTTGCTGGTCACAGTTTATCTGAGACAGAATCAATCCTTCACATGTACTAGTGTACATCAGCTGTACATGCTTGAGTCAGTATTGCTCCATTTCATTGTCCATAACAGTAGTTTCTATACACGTCTCAGCATTATCACCCCTTTGCAAAACAACAACAACAAAAAAACAACAACAACAAAAAATCAAAATGATACCTGTAGGAGTATTGACATTAATCAAAAGTAGGACATTTGTACATATGTACTCTGCTTACAGCTTGGCCCACAACCCCCCCCCCCCCTCCTTAACCCTCCCCTCTCCGTATATCCCCTTCCCACCTGCCTCTTGTCCCTCCTCCACCTTCTCACCCCCCACTACCCCCATTACCCCACACACATACCCACTCCACTGCAGAAAAAGTTGAAGGAATCAAAACATGTCTTTGGTTTGAATGTTCCTGTGTGAAATGACTTGGAAGTCACTGGCTGAGAGGAATAGTGCAGAGGACTTAATGGTTTATTTTCCTTTCTTTTTCTCTCCCTCTCTGTGATGTGGAAGTGAATGCCCTCGGCTCATTATCAGTGAATAATCATACGAGATAATCCACGCTTGGTGTTCCAGAGAACCTTCCCCATGTTATGATGATGATAATGATAATACTCATATTTGTTTGAACTCACCTCAAGTGTTGTTTTATCATGTGTAGAGTTGAGTTTACCAGGCTGGATTGATGGTTACTGATGAGTTGGTCTTTCATTTCTGTTGTTGTTATCAGTTCAGTTGGACAGTGTCATGCTTTGGATTTAACCAGATCAGCTGATAGGATAGTTGGCGGGTTGTGTTGGTGATAATGAGTTGTTGGTGCTGTTTGTGTTAAGTTGAGAGGAGTGGATGGTCAGGGAAGGGGGTGGACCAGCTTAGCCACATGGCACAAGCTTCGGGCAGACTGGTTTCATATCAAGTGGGCGTGTGCGGGGTGGAGACTGGTTCTGTTTCAAGTTGTGTGCCCCTTTCCCTTCACCTTCATGCGTCCACTTGCCACCCTCCTTTTCTCTGCATCTCTCTTCCTCTTTTTCTTCTTTTTTTATGCATTAAAAACGAAACAACTTGTCTTATTGAGAAAATTTTACATATGAATATGTCATACAGAAAAAATTGTGATTTCTTTCTTTTCTCTCCTATCCCTACCACTTCAGTGATCATATCTGTGAAGCAGAAATGGATGTTCTTTGCACTTTAAGATGCTTTAAACTGCAGACACGAAACTGGAATCTATTTGACTTTGTCCGGGAGAGGATGCTGTGTTAATTTCAGAAGCTTTAAGTACACATGTGCACATCTTTTATTTGCTGAAATTTGTGTCTTTCCTTTTTTTATTTAAAATATTTTTTAATCATATCTCTACACCTTCCAAAGAATAGAAACCAATGTCTTCTTGGAAAGATTTTCCACAGAGGCAACTTATTAGTCAGTTTGTCAGTTTGTCTTGCCTCTTCTCTTTCCCACCCACCCCCCAAACACCTATCCACTCACATACAACACGCACAAAGAGAGGACAGGGTACCAGAATAATGTATGTGGAGTAGTTAGTTGAAATTTCCCCCCCCCCATTTCTTCAAAATCTATTATGAATATTGTTTTGTGAAGGAAAATAATGTTGCAGCACTCTTGAATTTGTAGTGATGCTAGTTGTTTAATGTAAATGTCGTTCAAGTGGTTTTGAGCTGTTTTTATAAACATGGATAACATCTGTCACTGCACATTTACAGCTACAGACAGGAGTTTCCCAGTTTGAACGTTCAGCTTTCCTTTTCCAAAATGCTAGTCCCTTAGTTGTGTTCATTCTGTGGCATAGACATAGTGCATTCTAGTTGACACTACGGGTGTGCAATATGGATTGCTTGTTACATTGAGAGTTTGCCATTGGTTTTGCATTCATTCCATTAAAACTTGGGATTGTTGATTCTTCACCTCTTTGAGTCCAGTGTTATGCACGTTCATGAATTGTGGAAATGAGAAAAAACGTTTGAGAGAAAGTTTTGCATATGGAACAGTTTCTTGGAAGAGTTCATGCACTTGTCAAATCGTAGGATTTTTTTTTTATGAGCTTAGTTGAACAAAGTTAGTGTTGAACAAAAATGAAGAAGAAAAGAACTACTAACACCAAACGGGAAATGTTGCATTTTATATTAAACTACTTGCCACTGAAAGCATTGTATCCATTGATTTTTCAGTATAAAATGTGTGAAAAGTATTTTAATGGATGCTCTGCAAGACTTCAATTAATCACGGCTGTATGGTGAAAGGTTGGAGACTGGAATAATAGCAGGTATAAGATGTATATATATATATATATATAAGAAATGTTTATATCAAAAGTGTGAGGGACAGATGGGTGTGCAGTAAGGGTAAGCAGTGACTTACAAACTGCCCAGTTTAATCATACAGTACGATGATTCCCCTAAGAACTGGTGCAAGTGTACTCAGAGCAAAAAGCGTGACATGTAGAATGAATCAGATAACCAGGAAAGAAATCAGGTTGTGTCAACTCAGCCTGTGGTTTTATTCAGTACATTCTCGTTTTATTGTTTTAATGCTTTTTTGTTGTTGCTGTTGGTGATCAGCCAACTTTCAGTTTTTGTTCCCATTTCTCTGTGTGTGTGTGTTGTGTGTGTGTGTGTGTGTGTGTGTGTTGTTTTTCTGAATCAAGCTGTACTCCTGTCTTTCATACACTTCACAGGCCGAGAGCAGCAGTTTGGGTTGTTTTTGTTGTTTTTTTTTTGTTTTTTGTTTTTGTTTCTGTGTTGGTGTTTGGAAAAGATGCTGGGTAGTGACAAGCATGCATGTGTGACGTAGACAGTGTGTACTGTAGAGGACTGGGACAGGATGGAAATATGTGTGAAGTCATGTTGGTTCCTCCTGCTAAGTGTTGTACTACTCTGCTGTGGCGGCGACAGCTGCTCCGTCTGTATCAACATTAAAGATACTGTTAGTATGATGTCTCTCTGGTTTCTTGCTCTGTCGTGTGTGTGTATTTGGGAGGGTGTGTGTGAAAGGAGAGGGAGGGAGAGAGAGAACAAGAACAAGAACAAAAACTTGAATCTCCACACCTCCGGCCCCTAGAAAGAGGTCAAAAGTACACAATATGGTGATCATGCAGCGTTAACAAAATGTAAAATACATACTAACTTAAACCTGTAGAACAAAAGTGCTTCTTGTGCATAGCAAATAAATTCTAACTTTCATCATTGTTGTCAACGAATTCCTGTCGTATCTTCAGGGCATTAAATATATAAACACAGAGTTTACAAATACTGTAAACAGAGAGAGAGAAAGAGAGAGTGTGTGTGTTTGTGCATGTGTGTGTGTGCATGTGTGAGTGAGAGAGTGAGTGTGCATTTGTGTGTGAGGGAGAGAGACTCAAGACTTGAAAACTTTATAACTCGAGGATAAAGATTTTAAGCATTTCCTAGTCTGTTCCTGTGGCAACAACAACAACAACAGCAACAAGAAGAACAATAATGATAATAATGATAATATATTATAATCATTTATGAAATAATGAAACTGAAAGGCAGGCACATACCACACACACACACACACACACACACGCATGCGTGCACAAAAAAAATATGAGAAGATGCATATTGTCATACATTAGCAGATACAGACAAGGTACAATTTGATGCAAAACAGAGAGGCATGAACTTCAGAAGTTATTATCATTGGTGGATTAACTCTTTCGTCACCATTGTCAACTTTAGTTGACAAGACAGTTTACTTGACATCCAGGGGACATGTTTTACATTGTAACAAATCTTGGCAGCTGCATCCAACTTCAGTTTACCGCTGCAACTTTAGTTAACATTAAGGGAGGGGTCATGTTTTACATTGTCACAAAATCTTGGCAGCTGCATCCAACTTGTTTACCACTGCAACTTTAGTTGACATTAAGGGAGGGGTAATGTTTTACGTTCTAACAAAGCTTGACATCTGCATTCGACTTAACGGTGAAATAGGGAATTGACCAACCTTCCCCCCACTCCCCCACCCCAGCCCCCCCACCCCTTGACTGAGTTTGAAGTGAAAAAGTCCTCTGTGTTGTTTTGCTACAGACCATTTTGTGTGATTGATATTAGGGTCACCCCCGAAAACGGAGTATGGCTGCCTACATGGCGGGGTAAAAACGGTCATACACGTAAAAGCCCACTCATGTGCATACGAGTGAACGCCGAAGAAGAAGAAGATATTAGGGTGTGGGTAGTGTTTTTCACACAGAATAAAGGAAAGAGACATGACTGAAGTGGGGGAGGAAGAGCAGTCATAAAGACAACAGATAAACACAGTTGTATCATCATGCATACACAGTAGTGATGATGATGGTGATGATGCAGGCAACAATAGCAGATAACCCAGTGAAAAAGTAATGCATAAATAGTAAATCAAGCAAACTTGGTAGATTTAATAAATAAAATAAACACGTTGGTGTATGTAAAGTAATAAAGTCCGCATATACAAAGTAGAATTTCACACACACACACACACACACACACACAAATTGAGTTGGGGGTGGGGGGGAGGGGGGGGGGGGCAGTAGCAGAAAACACCACCAGCATGCTTGATAAAACTATACATGCATTTAAAAAAAAAAAAAAAAAAAAAGGAAATCATAGACTTGTAAAATCTCTTAGATGAATTTAACAAAAAAACAAAAACTGAATGTCTTCCAAAGACAGCGGATGTTGGTTGGTTGTGAAACAGTTACTCTACAAATGACCTCAAATTGTCAGTAGCATTAGATGAAGCCACTATTACTCAAAACAACAACAATGAAGTCAACCTTTGAACATGCATTCCACAAATGACGCTGTCTGGGCCATTGCATGATTTTTCTCTGTTGCTGAGTAACATCTCAGGTCTAATGAACATCTCATTTTCTACAAGCCCAAAATCCAACCAGATAAGTACCGGTTTTGTGTACATATTATAAAACTGATTTTTATGTACCCTTTGGTCACCTAGAACAGGTAATTTTTCAGCAGTTATGTGCCTGTCTTGTGCTCCAAATTGAAGCTTGGGTTTTCTAATCAATCCTTCATTGTTCTGAGTGTTGCAGAATGCACAGTTATCAGAACAGTACAGAAATACGAAGGTACACGTTCTGTTTCCCCTTCTCCCCATTCATCCCCTGTCACACAAGCTAGTACATTTACATTCTTTTGTTGTGAAGTCATTTACCTGCTGAAGAAACTGTACTGGTGATGCGACCTGGTAAATTAAGGGCATTAGAGACATGACATACTAAAAGAAATTTTACAGACATGATCTGAAAGAAGTGTATTACAGACATGATCTGCTGAATTAAAATGTACTTGAGACGTGACTTTCTGAGGAAGAAGTTTGGAGACGTGACCAAGTAAAAGAAGGATATGAAAAAAGTAAAAAGGGGAAAAAAAAAGATCTACCAAAAGAAGTGTGTTAGAAACATGACCTGCTAAAAGAAGTGTGTTTGAGACATGAACTACTAAGAGCAGTACATGTATTTGAGATACCATTCACTAAAAGAAGTATATTAGAGATATGACTTACTAAATGAGGTGTGTCGGACACATAGCCTTCTGAATAAAGTGTATCAGGGACATGACCTGCAGAAAGAAATATATCAGACATGACCTACTAAATCTGTGTATTAGAAACATGACCTACTAAATGAAGTGTGTGATATGACCTACTAACACAAGTGTATTAGAGACATGACCAACAATTATATCAGACATGACATTAAAAGAAGTGTATCAGAGACATGATCTATAAAAAGAAGTGTATTTGAGACATGACCTACAAAACAAAGTGTATCAGACAAAAAGAAGTGTATCAGAGACATGACCTACTGAAAGAAGTGTATTAGATACATGATCTACTTAAGGAAATGTGACCTACTAATAGAAGTAAAAGAGACATGACCAACTAAAAGGAGTGTATCAGAGACATAACTTTCCAATAGAAGTGTATCAGAGACATGACTTAGAAAAGAAGTATCAGAGATGTTACCTACTAAGAGACGTAAAAGAGACACAACCTACTAAAAGAAGTGTATCGGGTACATAACCTACTTAGAGAAGTGTATGAGAGACATGGCTTTTTTTTCCTTAAAAAGAAGTGTATCAAAGACATGGCATACTAAGATAAGTAAAAGAGACATGACCTACTAAAATAAGTGTATTGGGAACAAAACCTCAGAGAAGTGTATCAGAAAAAAAAAAAAGATTATTGAAGACAGTACCTACGAAGAAAAGTAAAAGAGACATGACCTACTAAAAGAAGTGTGTCATAGACATGACCTACTAAAAGAAGTGTATCATAGACATGACCTACTAAGAGAAGTAGATAACAGATAATGACCTACTAAGAGAAGTATCATAGACATAACCTACTAAAAGAAGTATATCATAGGTAATGACCTACAAAGAGAAGTATCATAGACATGACTTACTAAGAGAAGTATCATATACTTGACCTTCTAAGAGAAGTATATCATAGACATGACCTGCTTGAAGAAGTATCAGAGATACGACCTTCTAATAGAAGTGTATCAGAGACGCGACCTACCAAAAGAAATAGTTTTGGAGACATGACTTAGTGCAAGAAATGTATTACAGACATGACATTCCCCCCCAAAAAAAGCATGTATTAGAGACACGACCTAAAAAAGTATATTAGAGATGTGACTCACTAAACAAAGTGTATGAGAGGTAATAGAGACATGGACTCAGTCAATCACGCATGATTGTCCAGAACGGAGAAGGCTAGTGCATGAGTCAACATAACGGCACCCTGACAGTTCCCCACAAACCTAAGGGACCAGGCAAGGCAAGGCATTGAAGACATGATCCAACTGAAAAAGTATTAGCTGCAAGACTTCCTAAAAGTGGGTTAGAGATGTTCCCTGTTAAGAGAAGTTTATTACAGACATGACCAACTAAACAAAATATCAAAGATGTGGCCTAAAAGAAATGAATTAGCGACATGATCTACTGAACAAATTGGTGTCGTAGAGGTGGACCTAGTATAAGAAGTGTATGTTGAAGCCATGTTGGTTGCAGGGCTGAGTGACTCTGTACGCCACAAGCTGTCCGGGGCAGAGAAGCAACGTCAGAACTACATTCAGGAGCTGATCACTACTGAGGAGACCTACAATGCTGACATGTCTATTGTGCTGGAGGTCAGAGAGACAGATAGACAGACAGACAGAATGAATGAATGAATGGGTTTTTTTTTTTTTTTTTAGTTGTAATAGAATGCAGTCCTACAATGCTGACATGTCCATTGTGCTGGAGGTCAGAGAGACAGACAGAATGAATGAATGAACATTTTTTTAATATTTTTTTTTATAGTTGTAATAGAATGCAGTCCAACAGTGCTGACATGTCCATTGTGCAAGAGGTCAGACAGACAGACAGACAGAATGAATGAATGAACATTTGGTTGTTTTTTTTTAGTTGTAATAGAATGCAGTCCTACAATGCTGACATATCCATTGTGCTGGAGGTCAGAGAGACAGAATGAATGAATGAACGTGTTTTTGTTTTTTTTTTAGTTGTAATAGAATGCAGACCCACAGTGCTGACATGTCCATTGTGCTGGAGATCAGAGAGCCTTACAGACAGACAGAATGAATGAACGAATGAATTTTTTTCTGAGTTGTAATAGAATGCAAACCCACAATGCTGATATGTCCATTGTGCTTAGGTGAGAGAGGCAGACAGACAGAATGAATGAATGAATGAACATTGTTTGTTTTCTGAGTTGTAATAGAATGCAGGCCTATAATGCTATGTCCATTGTGCTTGAAGTGAGAGAGACAGACAGAATGAATGAATGGATGAACCAGCGTTTGTTTTCTGAGTTGTAATAGAATGCAGGCCTATAATGCTTTGTCTATTGTGCTGGAGGTGAGAGAGCCTTACAGACAGAATGAATGAATGAATGAACATTGTTTTTTTTCTGAGTTGTAATAGAATGCAGACCTATAATGCTATGTCCATTGTGCTTGAAGTGAGAGAGACAGACAGAATGAATGAATGAATGAACATTTGTTTGTTTTCTGAGTTGTAATAGAATGCAGACCTATAATGCTATGTCTATTGTGTTTGAGGTGAGAGAGACAGACAGAATGAATGAATGAATGAACATTTGTTTGTTTTCTGAGTTGTAATAGAATGCAAACCTATAATGCCATGTCTGTTGTGTTTGAGGTGAGAGAGACAGACAGACAGAATGAATGAATGAATGAACATTGGGTTTTTTTTTTCTGAGTTGTGACAGAATGCAGACCTTAATGCTATGTCTATTGTGCATGAAGTGAGAGAGACTGACAGACAGAATGAATAAATGAATGAATGAATGAATGAACATTTGTTTGTTTTTCTGAGTTGTAATAGAATGCAGACCTATAATGCTATGTCTATTGTGTTTGAGGTGAGACAGACAGACAGACAGAATGAATGGATGAATGAATGAATGAATGAATGAATTTTTTTCTGAGTTGTAATAGAATGCAGACCTGTGATACTATCTCTGTTGTGCTTGAGGTGAGAGAGACAGACAGACAGACAGACAAAATGAATGAATGAATGAATGAGTTTTTTTTCTGAGTTATAATAGAATGCAGACCTATAATGCAATGTCCATTGTGCTTGAGGTGAGAGAGACAGACAGACAGACAGACAGAATGAATGAATGAATGAATGTTTTTTTTTTCTGTTTTTTTTTTCTAAGTTGGAATGCAGACCTATAATGCTATGTCTATTGTGCTGGAGGTGGGACAGAAAGACAGACAGATAAACAGACAGAAGAAATGAATTATTGATTTTTTTTTTCTGAGGGCAGTAGAATGGAGACCTACAATACTGATACATCCAGTGTACTTGAAGACACACACACACACACACACACACACACACACACACACACACACACACACACACACACACACACACACACACACACACACACACACACACACACACACACACACACACACACACACACACACAGCCCTAGAAGAATTGAATGGATTTTATTTTTTTTCTGAGGGTAATAGAACATGTGAACAATGCTTTTTCTCATCCAACCCTTGAAAGTAAAAATTTAAAAGAAAAAAGGAGACAGAAGAACATTTCATTTCGTTTATTTATTTATAATCTGTTCATCTAAGATGATGATATTAGATTGAAATAAAAGAACAACAGTACAGAACTTCAATGAAAAGAATGGGGTGGGGGGAGGGGGGGGGGGAGGACCAGGAATGTGTAGGAAGGAAAAAAGAAGGAAAGACATGATTGTATCGAAACAAACAAACAAAAATAAAAAAAGAAGCTATAAATCATCGATGCATGGACAATCATTTATGGTGCTACAGTGTCGCAAGAGAACGAGATTTATTTGTTTTGTTTATTTGGTTTAGATTTTATCAGTTTAGATTTATTTTTATATTTATTTATTCATTTATTAATTGATGTATGTGCATATTGACAGGTATTCCGTAAACCTTTGATGGAGGCTGGCGTACTCACAGAGCAGGAAGCAGAGAACATCTTTGTCAACTGGAATGATCTCATCATCTGCAACAAAAAATTCCTTCAGTGAGTTGATTTACGTTGACAGTAGTTTCTGACATCCTTCAGTTTTACAATGCTAATGTGAACAAGGAAAATAAATGAAACAAAATGAAGAAAAATAGTATAACGGAATGATTGTTTACCTGCTGCCTGAAACGGCATTCCATTGGCTGTGGAGACAGCGGTCTAATGGCGAGATGTCATATTACTGAGTTGCCGTGATAAATTTTTGGCCGAGAAGAGCAAACAGACAGGCCTGGTTTGCATCAGATTGACATGGTACAGTGTATTTAACCAAACTGGGAGTATAATACGAACTCCCAATTTCTATGATATTGAGGAAACATGAGCAAACCTTCATGATGATAAAAGTGGATGTGTGATGCAGTGGGTGAGTGTTTAGAGATGTGACAGGAGTGGGCCTGTTGCAGTGGATGTGTGTTTAGAGATGTGACAGGAGTGGACCTGTTGCAGTGGATGTGTTTAGAGATGTGACAGGAGTGGACCTGTTGCAGTGGGTGTGTTTAGAGATGTGACAGGAGTGGACCTGTTGCAGTGGGTGTGTGTTTAAAGATGTGACAGGAGTGGACCTGTTGCAGTGGATGTGTGTTTAAAGATGTGACAGGAGTGGACCTGTTGCAGTGGATGTGTGTTTAAAGATGTGACAGGAGTGGACCTGTTGCAGTGGGTGTGTGTTTAAAGATATGACAGGAGTGGACCTGTTGCAGTGGATGTGTGTTTAAAGATGTGACAGGAGTGGGCCTGTTGCAGTGAATGTGTGTTTAAAGATGTGACAGGAGTGGACCTGTTGCAGTGGATGTGTTTAAAGATGTGACAGGAGTGGACCTGTTGCAGTGGATGTGTTTAAAGATGTGAAACTAGTGGACCTGTTGCAGTGGATGTGTGTTTAAAGATGTGACAGGAGTGGACCTGTTGCAGTGGGTGTGTGTTTAAAGATGTGACAGGAGTGGACCTGTTGCAGTGGATGTGTGTTTAAAGATGTGACAGGAGTGGACCTGTTGCAGTGGGTGTGTGTTTAAAGATGTGACAGGAGTGGACCTGTTGCAGTGGATGTGTTTAGAGATGTGACAGGAGTGGACCTGTTGCAGTGGATGTGTGTTTAAAGATGTGACAGGAGTGGGCCTGTTGCAGTGGATGTGTTTAGAGATGTGACAGGAGTGGACCTGTTGCAGTGGATGTGTTTAAAGATGTGAAACTAGTGGACCTGTTGCAGTGGATGTGTGTTTAAAGATGTGACGGGAGTGGACCTGTTGCAGTGGGTGTGTGTTTAAAGATGTGACAGGAGTGGACCTGTTGCAGTGGATGTGTTTAGAGATGTGAAACTAGTGGACCTGTTGCAGTGGATGTGTGTTTAAAGATGTGACAGGAGTGGACCTGTTGCAGTGGATGTGTTTAAAGATGTGACAGGAGTGGACCTGTTGCAGTGGATGTGTTTAAAGATGTGAAACTAGTGGACCTGTTGCAGTGGATGTGTGTTTAAAGATGTGACAGGAGTGGACCTGTTGCAGTGGATGTGTTTAAAGATGTGAAACTAGTGGACCTGTTGCAGTGGATGTGTTTAGAGATGTGACAGGGGTGGACCTGTTGCAGTGGATGTGTGTTTAAAGATGTGACAGGAGTGGACCTGTTGCAGTGGATGTGTTTAAAGATGTGACAGGAGTGGACCTGTTGCAGTGTGTGTGTGTTGTTAAAGATTTGACAGGAGTGGATTTGTTTCAGGGCTTTACGTGTGCGGAAGAAGATGTGTGGCAAGGGCAAGGTCATTTTCATGATTGGCGACATCTTGTGTGAAAATGTGAGTCTCCCTGATTGTGCATTCTTTGTCTTCTCTGATTTTCTATCGTTTTATGTCTGTCTCTTGACATTTATATCTGTTATTTTCTTTTGTTAGTTCCTACTTTAAAAAAAACAAACCTCGTACATGTTTTTTTTTAAAGAGGAAATGCCATTGTTCATGGTGTGTCTAGGAAATGTCACTGTTCATGGAGTGTGTCTGTTAGGAAATATCACAGTTCATGTGGTGTGTTCAGGAAATGTCACTATTCATGAGATGTGTCTGTTTAGGAAATGTCACTGTTCATGGGGTGTGTTTAGGAAATGTCACTGTTCACTGGTCATGGGGTGTGTTTAGGAAATGTCACTGTTCATGGGGTGTGTTTAGGAAATGTCACTGTTCATGGGGTGTGTTTAGGAAATGTCACTGTTCATGGGGTGTGTTTAGGAAATGTCACTGTTCATGGGGTGTGTTTAGGAAATGTCACTGTTCATGACGTGTGTCTGTTTAGGAAATGTCACTGTTCAGTGGGCGTGTTTAGGAAATGTCACTGTTCATGGGGTGTGTTTAGGAAATGTCACTGGTCATATGGTGTGTTTAGGAAATGTCACTGTTCATGGGGTGTGTTTAGGAAATGTCACTGTTCATGGGGCGTGTGTTTAGGAAATGTCACTGTTCATGGGGTGTGTTTAGGAAATGTCACTGTTCATGGGGCGTGTTTAGGAAATGTCACTGTTCATGGGGCATGTTTAGGAAATGTCACTGGTCATGTGGCATGTTTAGGAAATGTCACTGTTCGTGGGGCGTGTTTAGGAAATGTCACTGGTCATGTGGCATGTTTAGGAAATGTCACTGTTCACTGGTCATGGAGTGTGTTTAGGAAATGTCACTGTTCATGGTGTGTGTTTAGGAAATGTCACTGTTCATGGGGTGTGTTTAGGAAATGTCACTGTTCATGGAGTGTGTTTAGGAAATGTCACTGTTCATGGGGTGTGTTTAGGAAATGTCACTGTTCGTGTGGCATGTTTAGGAAATGTCACTGTTCATGGGGTGTGGTTAGGAAATGTCACTGTTCATGGGGTGTGGTTAGGAAATGTCACTGTTCATGGGGTGTGGTTAGGAAATGTCACTGTTCATGGGGTGTGTTTAGGAAATGTCACTGTTCATGGAGTGTGTTTAGGAAATGTCACTGTTCATGGAGTGTGTTTAGGAAATGTCACTGTTCATGGGGTGTGTTTAGGAAATGTCACTGTTCATGGGGCATGTTTAGGAAATGTCACTGGTCATGTGGCATGTTTAGGAAATGTCACTGTTCACTGGTCATGGAGTGTGTTTAGGAAATGTCACTGTTCATGGGGTGTGTTTAGGAAATGTCACTGTTCATGGGGTGTGTTTAGGAAATGTCACTGTTCATGGGGTGTGTTTAGGAAATGTCACTGTTCGTGGCGTGTGTCTGTTTAATGCTACTGTTCATGGGTTTTGTGATTGTTCAGCAAACGTCACTGTTCTTGATGTGTGTCTGCTTAGGATATTATACTGTTTATGGAGTATATGGGTTTTTTTTTGGTTTGTTTCAGGAAATGGCACTTTTCTAGGAGTATGTGGTTGTTCAGGAAATGCCACTGTTTTGGGATGTGTGGTTGTTTAGGAAGTGTCGCTGTTTTGGGAGGTGTCATTATTTAGGAAGACAGTTTTGACGAGTTGTGTTGCTGTTTCAGCTGCCTCACATGACGCCCTATGTACGGTTCTGCAGCTGTCAGTTGTCAGCGGCCGCCTTGCTGCAACGAAAGACGGAGAACCACCCAGACTTCGTTGAGACTCACAAGGTGGGGGCAGCAGGACATTGATGCTTTTTACAAATTTTTTTTTGTTCCCGCTCCGTTTGAATGGCACTTTGTTATGGGCCGGGCTATAAGCAAGGTGATTTGATTTTCCGCCTCAGTCGTCTGCAGGGTCATAATAATAATAATAATAATGGATACTTATATAGCACACTATCCAGAAATCTGCTCTCATGGGTCATGTAGCACCATTTTCTCTCTCTCTCTGTTTTTTTTTTTTTTGAGCATCATCATGCCTTTTTTGGGTGTTTTTTTGTTTTGTTTTTTTACCATAATTTTACAGTTTGCAAATCTGTTTGTTTTTACAGGTATGAATAATTGGTCATTCACTCTAAATGTACAACGGCAGAGAAGTATTGTTTGTTAAAATATATATGTGTGTGTGTATAAATATACATAGAGATAGAGAGATAGATAGATAGATAGATAGATAGATATGTTTTTTGTGTTGCTTTTTCAGCAAGATAAATGTTCAGAGGGCAAGACAAGAATCAGCAGTACATCACAATTAGATCTTTTTGTGTATTTTCAAGATATGATGTTTTGTAATAAACATACACTCACAAATAATCAGTTTATGCATGCACACAAGTGTGGAATGGGTTTCACTGAGTTCTAAAACTTTCAGCTGTGATGATGTCATTTGATGTGGACAAATCAGAGATGTTAATGCTTGCATTTACTGCTACTACTACTGCTACTATGGCTACTACTACTGCTACTATGGCTACTACTGCTGTTAATTTCATTCAATAATTATGATAGTAATTTGATTTACATTTAGTGCTTTATCAAGTAAAACATGTTTAGTTAATGCTGTACAGTGTAAAAATTAAAGTGTAAAACACGCATTTAAATACTAAAATGACAACTTACATTCATAACCCTGCACAGACATCACACCGAAAACTAACTGTAATTTTTGTATGTACACACAATCACAAAATGCATCATGCCCATTATGATAACAAACATATGGATTAGTTTTAAGCGCTGGACGGATGGTGGATGTATGTTTGTGATGTGTGGACGGTGCAGAAATGCGTGACGAACCCGGCGGCCAAAGGCATGCCCATGAGCAGCTACCTGCTGAAGCCCATGCAGAGGATCACCAAGTACCCCCTGCTGATCAAAGAGGTCAGTGAGCTCTGGGTGACTGGGACATTCCTGCCTGCCTTCCTGTTGTGTCGGTGTTTTGTTTCAGAATACCAACGAAAATGTCGTCGCATTATGAAAATACAAAAATATGTCCATTCCGGGTGGGGTGGGGGGGAATACATACTGTACTGTGCTGTGCTGTACTGTACTGTACTGTACTTCACTGTCTTGTACTAGAACCTTAGTATGGTGTAGTTTAGTACAGAATACTACACCAGACAAGACAAAAGACAAGACAAGACAAGACAGTGCAGTGCAGTGCAGGGCAGGGCAGAGCAGGGCAGGGCAGGGCAGGGCAGTGCAGGGCAGAGCAGTGCAATACAATGTAATACAATGAACACAATGCAATACAGGTTATTTTTTTGTATAAAATTTAGAAAAAAACACACCATTTTCCTCCAGTGTATACGTAATTGCCTTTTTGAAGAAATATTTTCCCCACATTTTATGATTAAAAAAAAAAAAAGACAAAAAAAAAAAGACCATGGACGACCAGACAACTCAGTTCATTTTGTGGCCATTTTAGTTCCTGTGTTTACGTGTGTGTGTGCGTGTGTGTGCGTGCGTGCGTGTGTGCGTGCGTGCGTGCGTGTGTGTGTGTGAGTGTGTGCAAAGTTCTCACTGCATAAGGCAGCCAACCATGGGGAACACCGAACACATAGAGAAAAACACAGTGGATAATGACGGATATTTTCCCCCACGGTTGCTGACAGATCCTGAAGCACACGCCGACAGACCACGCAGACTACAGCAACCTGGAGGATGCATTGCAGAGGGCAGAGGAGCTCTGCAGCCAGGTGAACGAGGGTGTCAGGCAGAAGGAGAACTCTGACCGCCTCGAGTGGATCCAGAGACACGTGCACTGTGACGGGCTGGCAGAGGTGAGACCCACAGTTTGTGTCATGGCAACACTTACGATGCTTCTTCAGTTTTGGGTTTTTTTGTTGTTTGTGTGTGTGTGTGTGTGTGTGTGTGTGTGTGGGTGGGTTTTTTTTTCCCCTTAAAAATCCTTTAAAATCTACCCAGGTTTGTAAAAGGTTATTTTTATTTATTTATTTATTTTATTTTATTTTATTTTATTTTTTTGCCTCTCTTTCCTGAAAGAAATCGTATACGTTACTTTTGCCAGTGACTTGATAAAACATAACAATGAAATTTACCAACTGATTTTAAATTCAAAAGTAAAAAAAAAAGAAAAGAAATATTTTATGATATGTATATATAAAAAAAAGACCCCAACAAGATTTTTCTGACCAGAATCACAGAAGAGGAATATATTTGTTAATGTGTGTTTCAAGAGTGTGTGTCGCCTTTCCGTTGTTGGGAGTCTGCGTGTTTGAATAAGCAAAGGACAAGAGGATTGGGCAGTCGAGTGAGCAAAAATGTTTTTACATTATTTAGAATTTTTGCCTTTGTTCCTTATGGAAAGGTTATGAAAAAAGGAGGATGTCAAGTTTCATATGTTGACTACTGTGTCAAACTGGTGGAAGCTGTAGCCAGTAGATGTGCTCTGCTGGCCAAATGTTATAACTAAGTGTCAGGTGTTTATGCTTTTGTTCCTCAGTTATGTTTTATTGTCCATTTACCACGTCCATTTAGACATCACTTCCCGGGAAACTGATGCCCTTGACCGCTCTCGCTGGAGGATGCTGTGCTCTAGTGGCATAAAGACGTTTGAAAACAAGAGAACGCTGGCCATTAAGGAGAAACGTGAGCGAAGGAAGCAGGGCTCAACTTCTAGAGATGTTTTCCCTTGCAACACCTTGTGGGAAGTGCTGCGCATCCAGAATTGGCCTCTTTTCCCATATGAGGACACACACTGACAGATAAGCCTGCCTGCCTACTCATCCGTCGGACCGACGGGAGACTCCATCAATTATTGTGTTGCATTACACTTTTGTCACAACAGATTTCTCTGTGTGAAATTTGGGCTGATGCCCAGGGGATAGTTCAGGACCCCCCCCCCACCCCCCACACACACACACACACACCCTTTTTTGTTGTTGTTGTCTGTCTGCAAGTGTGTATATGTTGGAAAACATAATTTATAAAAAGGTAACTTTTGAAAGAAAGAAAGAGTAAAAGAACCCACGGCAACAAAAGGGTTGTCCCTGGCAAAATTCTGTAGAAAAATCCACTTCGATAGGGAAACAAAACACAACAAAACTGCATGCAGGAAAAAAATACAAAAAAAAAAAAAAAAAGGGTGGTGCTCTCAGTGTAGTGACGCGCTCTCCCTGGGGAGAGCAGCCCGAATTTCACACAGAGAAATCTGTTGTGATAAAAATTAGTAATACAATACAAATAAAGAGTGAGTGTTTGCTTTCCCGCAGAACATCACCTTCAATTCTGTGACTAACTGTCTGGGATCCCGCAAGCTGGTCCACTGTGGTGTGCTGTACAAGGTGAGCACTTCTTTTTTTTTACTGTCGTTTCTCTCTCTTCAGTTTTGTTGAACATCATCCATTGTCAGTTTCAGTTTTCCAGCCTTGAAACATACTTAACATGTGCAAATATTGGTACAGGACTTTGAGATGTGTGTGTGTGTGTGTTTTGTTCCTGTTTATCTATAATTGTGGTATATTATGACATGGGAATATGAATAGAAAGTGAAGTGTGTGTGTGTGTGTGTGTGTGTTTGTGTGCAGTAGTAGAAGTCTGTAATTTTATGTCTTTCTACGTAAGGGCATGTATGAATGTATGCGTATGTGTGGATGTATTCTTAGATAAATGTACTTGTGCCTGTGTAGTCATGACTATGGAACCATACTTTGTGGTGTGTGCGTACGCACATGTGAGCGTGTGCGCGCGCCGCTGTGTGTGCATGCACAGGTGTGTGTGTGCGCGCGCATGTGTGCGTGTGTGTGTGCATGCACGCACATGTGTGTGCACGATTGTATGTTTAATTTGTACATCTGTGTGTGTGAATGCGCACGTGTGAGTGTGATCTTGTTGTGCAAGCAAAGAGAATGTGCATTTCTCTGCATTTGTAAGCACATTGAATGATGTGTGTGCAGTGTATGTCCTAAGGGTAAACTGCAGGGCAGCAGAAAAAGGTCACATGCATATGATCCCTATTATTTGCATTCACTTTAACTCATTCACTGCTGCTGATGTGTATGCTAATCATCACTGAGGGGCTCTGACCCCATTGAGATAAGACAGCGCATACAGGTCAGGATGTCTGCCACCCCACTGTGTTTGAACTTCTTCCTCTGGGGACTGCTTTACATTTGTTCAGGCAAGATTAATGACACCATTGAGAAGCACACACAAAAGATGTTAGTTCCGCTTCAGACGCATGCCGCACACTGTCTTCGTATCACCAACGTTCAGCAATCAAGGGGTTAAAAGTAACAGCACCCCCAAAAACAGAGTATGGCTGCCTACATGGTGGAGTAAAAATGGTTGTACACGTAAAAGCCCACTTGTGTACATACGAGTGAACGCGGGATTTGCAGCCCACGGACGAAGAAGAAGAAGAAGAAGAAAAGTATCAGCGCGGCATATGTGTTACCTGTGGCAGGTGAAAAGCAACAAAGAGCTGCTGGCGTTCCTGTTCAACGACTTCCTGCTGCTGACCATTCCACCACGGGTGCTGGGCTCGACCATGTCTGTGTCGCACATCTTTGACCCCAAGTCCAAGGAGCAGTACAAGATGTACAAAACAGTGAGTGGAGGTTTTTTTGTTCTGTTCTCTTTGTGTGTGTGTGTGTGTGTGTGTGTGTGTTTTAAATGTGGTTTTGTCATTGGGTATAGTGTGTTTGTGTGTGTTTTTGTATGTATGATGTCAGTATACATATATACAAAGTGTGAAACAGCAAATGAAGGGTTCTTCTACTGGAGGTTTATTTCTTGATTTTTAGATGTGCTTTTATAGGTTGAATGTGCTTTTATATGTGCGTATTTGTGTAGCTGTTTATCTCTGTGTGTCTGTGGGTTCCAGTATGAGCTGACTGGGTTTGATAGTAGTTGAAAGGTTTTTTTTTGTTGTTGTTGTTGTTGAAATTTGTTTGTGAAATCTTCTCTTATGTCCTTTATATAGTTCACAATTATCACAGTAATGTTATTCAACATCTATTTTTTTTTTATAGATTGTGCGCATAGTCGATTTTCTTTTGGGATGTGTGTGTGTGTGTGTGTGTGTGTGTCTGTGTGTGCGTGCATGCATGTGTGTGTATGTATGTGTGCATGTGTGTGTGTATGAATGGTACTGTCTATGTGTGTTTGTGTACATGCCTTTTTTTGCAGCCAATTGTGCTGAATGAGGTGATGGTAAAGAAAAACTCTGATGCTGAGGCCGATCCATGTCAGTTCCAAGTATCGCACATAGAGAGAGTCTACCATCTGCGGGCCACAAACGAATCGGAAAGGTAATTACAAAGATGGTACAGAGTATGATTATTATTTCTCTGAAAAATAGTTTAGATGTTGCTGTCTGCATTCAGGGAAACTACTCAGTTTAATTAGAATAGGAGCTGTTACTCTTAAGCTAGATTTTATTCCCCGAGGAATATGAAAATATTTCAGCCCATAGCAAGCTTAGGAGCTAGCCACGGACCAAAAATACTCACCTCTGTTTGGGCTCGAACCATTGCCGCCCAAGGCATCAGTTTGTGACACAAACCACTTTGCCATCGTGGCTTGTGGGGTTGTGATTTAGAACTGTCAGGCCTCTTGCGATTACTGTACTTTATCCACTGGTTCACCCTATTAGTGGTGAACATTACAAGGCCAGTTTCGTCCACTATCCCTTTAGGCAACCAACACATTGAAATGTATTTAACAAGAGCCTTGTGGATTTATACACCAGTGTTGTCTATAACTGCTGTTGAAATGCTGACCTTATTTCAAGTCTGAAGCTTGAGACGCATTTTTATAAAGAATTAATGTATCATTAACAGTGTATTTATTTCTTTATGCCTTATTAAAGCAGAATTTCAAGGGTGATTTTCCCATGTCTTGCCCCTGAAATGGTCAGGTAGTTATGAGCACAGGACTGTGATGCGAAACTGTGAACAACAAATATGTCACCAGAATCAAGTGTGCACATATTCATTAGTTTTGGTTAGTTAGCTCATTATTGTCATTTTGGCAAGTACAAATACTGGTTTGTTGATTAGAAAATGTATTCTTTTTAAATGTTTACAAAATATTGAAATTGTTTTTTGACTGTTGGTATCTTTGTATGGAAAATCTCCCGAAAGTGGAGTATGGCTGCCTACATGGCGGGGTAAAAACAGTCATACACATAAAAGCCCACTCATGTACATACGAGTGAATGTGGGAGTTGCAGCCCACGAACGCAGAAGAAGAAGAAGAAGAAGAAGAAGTATGGAAAATAATACAGGACAATAAATCAGAGGGAATAGGGTCCAGAAAGGAGTGGGGGAAACAGGGCATAAGGTGAGATGATGACTGAACAAAAGGGTCACTGTGAGAAGTTTTCAGTGCTAATGGTTCATGACTTGATGAAGTTAAACGCCTATTTATACCAGAAGCTGAAATTACCTGTGGTGATACTTGGAGGTGTCTTGTCTTGTACAAACGCAGGGACTTGTGGCTAAAGCGAATTGAAAGTGCATCACGGCAGTTCCTCGACACGGAGAGAAAGAAACGAGAGAGGGCTCATTCATGTGAGTATCATGTGTGTTGCCCGCCTGTGTTTAGTCACTTGTATGTGTTACCATTTATGGTTATCATTCATATTCATCTTCACTTGTAATGATTTTGAATGATGAAGTTGAGTACTGAGAAGAATGTGGACAGATGTTTGCAAATAGAATAAGTGGCAGTGTTAGAACAATGTACGAGAATTTTGAAATTCATTACACAGAAAACATTGCAACGGGAAGGGTTAATTTTTTGTTCAAACATAAGTTGTAAGCATGCCATTTATGGTCTCCTTCTTTTAATTAATTTTTTTTTTTTATTTTATTAATTAATTTATTTATTTTTAGTTTTTGTTATTTTTTACTTTATTTATTTTATTTTATTATTATTATTATTATTTATTTTTATTTATTTTATTTATTTATTATTTATTTTTTTTCTCAAGGCCTGACTATGCGCGTTAGGTTACGCTGCTGGTCAGGCACCTGCTAGGCAGATGTGGTGTAGCGTATATGGATTTGACCGAACGCAGTGACGCCTCCTTGTGCTACCGATACTGATACTGGTCTCCTTCTTACCATCAAAAGTGCATGCAGACATTCTGGATAAGCAGCTATTCCTCTTGTCATCTGTTGCCTTCGTTTCTTTCCCAGATGAGTTGACAGGTGTAAAGTGGGCGGTTGATTCCTTTCCAGTGAACCGCTTTTCTCCCTTACGAATCTTCATGTTTTGTTTTTCATCTCTTAAACATATTTCTACTTCCGTTGTTTTTCATCTCTTAAACATATTTCTACTTCCGTTGTTGTTGTTGTTTTCCCCTCTGTCTTCTTAACATTGTTGTCTTTCATGCTAGTGGCTTGGTTCTTACCAGTTCAACACAGTTGTGTCGCTCACTACGATCGTCTTCGGATCCACTCTGTTTACGCATACCCAGATTCAAACACTCGATTGTTGGCCGCCGTTCTTTCTCTGTCTCTGGACCTTGCAATCGGAATGAACTTCCTCTTTCGTTTCGTCAAGTCTCCACGCTCAGTTCTTTCAAGTCTGGCCTTAAAACCCACCTCTTCCCAAAATAGCCTCCCTTCCCTGCCTCTTCCTTGTCTTCAGTTTCTCCAGGTTTAGAGTTATACATGCGTGTGAATGACTGGTGCGAAAGAGCTTTGATTTGTCTCTGCGCAAGATTCAGCGCTATATAAATACCATTATTATTATTATTATCATTATTATTATTAATTTTGTGTTAATGTCCTAGATTGTTGTTTTGTTTGGTTTTTCGTTTGTTTTCTTCTGGGGAGTTATTTTGGTAATCTGTATTGGTGATGTTGGTGTGGGGTGGGAATAGTGAGGTTTTTTGGTTGATATTTTGCATTTGGTTAGTGGTATTATACATGTACTATTATGTAAAAAAAACAAAAACAAACAAGTATTGTTTTGTATTTGTTACTGTTCGCTTTCCTGTCAGTGTGTATGGGCTTTTTTTTTTTTTTTTTGTGTGTGTGTGTATGCACTTGAGCATATTTGTTAAGTGTGTGTATGTGTGTTAAAATATAGTTGACTGTTATTTATACCATTGTTTTATTTTATGTCATGTTGCATCGTTGTATTCAGCATCATATCATCTGTTATTGTTATTGTGTGTCTGTGATTTTTGTCTTTGATTCTGGGGTGTCACAGGGAAAGGGGGAGAGAGAAAACAGCACCCCTCACCACCACCCCTCCACCACCCACCAACCAACCCACTCCCTCTCCCAACCCACTCCTCTCTCCCCCCACCCCTCTCCCTCATATGTTGATTAACCCTTTGATTGCTGACTGCTTGTGAAAGATCAGAATTGTAAATACATTTACTGCGTTTTGTGTACTTTTTAGTGGTGAATTTGACTGTGCTGAGTAAAAAATATTGCAGTCCAAAGAGGAAGAAGTTTTAATATTTGTATTTGTATTTGTATTTCTTTTTATCACAACAGATTTCTCTGTGTGAAATTTGGGCTGCTCTCTCCAGGGAGAGCGCGTCGCTACACTACAGCGCCACCCTTTTTTTTTTTGTATTTTTTCCTGTGTGCAGTTTTATTTGTTTTTCCTATCGAGGTGGATTTTTCTACAGAATTTTACCAGGAACAACCCTTTTGTTGCTGTGGGTTCTTTTACGTGTGCTAAGTGCATGCTGCACACGGGACCTTGGTTTATCGTCTCATCCAAATGACTAGCGTCCAGACCAACACTCAAGGTCTAGCGGAGGGGGAGAAAATATCGGTGGCTGAGCTACGATTCGAATCAGCATGCTCAGACTCTCTTGCTTCCTAGGCGGATGCGTTACCTCTAGGCCATCATTCCATACATAGAGTGGTGACAGACGCCTGGACATGTAACTGTGCTCAGTCTGTTCTGTCTGATGTGACAGGCCTTCACTGATAAGCATTACTTGTTAGCAGCAGTCAGGGGGTTAACCAGGGCTGTAATGTGACACTGTTAGACTCTTCGCCCTTTCATGTCCATGCAAAAGAATTCTCCATCCAACATTGTGTGACTGTAGCGCAATGTTCATGTAAAACAATCTCTCTCTCTCTCTCTCTCTGTCTGTCTGTCTCTCTTACCTCAGTCCCATCATTACTGTGTTATACAGTGCTGACTGCAAGATTCTGCATGTCCCCCCCCGCCCTCCCCCCGCCACCCCCCTCCCCCCCACACTTCCTGCTCCCACACCCCAGTCTTAACATTGCTATGTTCCTCAGTTTGACTGTGCCCTTTTGTATGTCCCGTCAGCCTCATCATTACTATGTTATACAGTGTTTGACTGTACTGCTCCCTTCGCACGTACCATCCCCCATCCCTCCCCATATCTCAGAGAAATCTGTTGTGATAAAAAGAAATACAAATACAAATACAATCTCATCAGTACTGAGTTATACAGTGTTTGACAATACATTTTGTATGTCTCCCCCATTTCATCATATCTATGTTATACAGTGTTTGACTATACATTTTGTATGTCTCCCCCATTTCATCATATCTATGTTATACAGTGTTTGACTATACATTTTGTATGTCTCCCCCATCTCATCATTACTATGTTATACAGTGTTTGACTGTGCCCTTTTGTATGTCCCCTCCATCTCATCATTACTATGTTATACAGTGTTTGACTATACATTTTGTATGTCTCCCCCATCTCATCATTATTATGTTATACAGTGTTTGACTATACATTTTGTATGTCCCCTCCATCTCATCATATCTATGTTATACAGTGTTTGACTATACATTTTGTATGTCTCCCCCATCTCATCATATCTGTGTTATACAGTGTTTGACTATACATTTTGTATGTCTCCCCCATCTCATCATATCTGTGTTATACAGTGTTTGACTATACATTTTGTATGTCCCCTCCATCTCATATCTATGTTATACAGTGTTTGACTATACATTTTGTATGTCCCCTCCATCTCATTATTATGCTACACTGTGTTTGACTATACATTTTGTATGTCTCCCCAATCTCATCATTACTATGTTATACAGTGTTTGACTGTACATTTTGTATGTCTCCTCCATCTCATTATTATGCTACACTGTGTTTGACTATACATTTTGTATGTCTCCCCCATCTCAGCATTACTATATTATACAGTGTTTGACTATACATTTTGTATGTCTCCCCCATCTCATTATTATGCTACACTGTGTTTGACTATACATTTTGTATGTCTCCCCCATCTCATCATTACCATGTAATACAGTGTTTGACTATACATTTTGTATGCCCCCCCCTCCCAACCCACACCCACCACTATTTTCACCATTTGTGTTTTCCTCAGTGTGTGACTGTAGGCTGTGTATGTCCATGTAAAGACACTGTCTCTCACCCCTCTCTCACACGTTTGCTACTCAGTGAAGTGTAAGCCGTTAGGCCGCCTCCTGGTGATAATAGAGGAAGGGATCCGTCTTCACTCCACCTCCGATATGGGTAAGGGGATGCAGATCCCTGGTAGCCGTGGATCCCCAGCATGTTGTGGACCTGTTCAGAAGTGCATAGTTGATGTGCTGTTGACTGACATGTGATCACCGCTGATGTTTTTTTGTGTTTTTGTTGTTGTTGTTGTTGTGCACTGGCTGTTCTTAGCTTCTTGACAGCTTGCATTTTGTGTTGTTTGTTTGGATGTGTGATTGTGTGTGTGTGTGTGTGTGTGTGTGTGTGTGTGTGTGTGTGAGCATGCATGTTGTATCATGCTGTTTTTGATGTTGATTGTACAGTCTGTGGTTTTGTCAGTGACTAACATTAGTCTGGAATTGATGATCTTTGCATTATTTGTTTTGATGGTGTTTTTAAAAAATTTAATTTTTATTTTATTTTATAGAAAATCAAAAATAATTATGCAAATTGCATGTGCAGAGTAACAGAACTGGTGTTATGTGGTTTATTAGAGATTAAAGGAAAAAAAATAATTGCAATAAAATATTTTAATAAAAAAAGAAAAAAGCAATTAAAAAATCAGACAAAACCACATTTACAACCCCCCCCCGACCCCCACTCCCAACCTCCCTCACCCATCCCTAGTTCATTGTTGAGATATGTTTTCCCGCTTTTCTGTTTTAACATGTTTTTGGGATGTATTAGCTTCTTATCCTTATTTTTTAGAATGCCAACTATTGTATACATCTTGACAGTTTCTTTAACACTCACCAAGCAGTGAAAGATGACTTGATATGACTTAGCATGACTTTACATGACTTTCCAGTTGCAATCATAAACAAAACTTGGAACGACAAAAAAAAAAAAAAAAAAAAAAAAAAGCTCAAAGATGCTTGAACTGAGCTCAGTCTTTGTCAGCAGATAGCTCCAAATCTTATCAAAGGTCAACCAAACAGTTCAGAAAATAAGATTCATTGCCCGAGCACTGTTTGGACATAGGGTAGGAAGAGTAAACCCTCTTGCGTTGATATATTTCACAACAAAAGGCTTCCTTGTGTTTGGCTGTGGCTTCAGTGAATGCAAGAAGACTTAATAGTTAAAAAAACCCCCAAAAAACATCCTGAAGCAGCGAAAAGTTCGTCTTTTACTGTTTTCTGTAAAAAAAAAGCAGCCAGAGAGTTTACCTTTACTTTTTTTTTTCTGTAGAAACCAGAAAAGATGTGCTCATTGCAATTTCCTGTAGAATCTCTTGTAATGACTTGCATGGTAAATTTTTTTCAACAATCTATTTTTATGTTGGGGGAAAAAATCTTTCTTCTGTATGTATAGTTCTTCAGATGCAGACATGAAAATTATCATCAAAGAGAAACCTGTTCCTTGCAACATCACTGTCAGCCTTTATTGTTTTTCTCCAGCATGTGTGTTTGTGTTTAGCTTGGTGAATTCATCATCAGCTCCACTGAATGTTGTCCTCTTGTTGTCGCATTTGTCTGCATACCCATAGCATGAGAAAAATATGGATATCTTTTTTATCCTGCATGTTTATATATTCTTTTTTTTTTTAGTAATGATGACTGTGTTTGTGATGTACAGATCGTTTCCTGCATGTTGATATATTGCTTATTTTGAGCCATGGATGTTTGTGATGGATAGAACGTTTCCTGCATGTTGATATATTGTTTATTTTGAGCCATGGATGTTTGTGATGGATAGAATTGTTTCTTGCATGTTGACATCTGTTTAATGAAACAGTGAATGTTGTGTTTGTGACGGATAGGATGTTCCCTGCATGTCAATGTGCTGTTGATGAGTCGTGCGCATGTGTGTGTGTGTGTGTGTGTGTGTGGCCACCTGTAGTGAGGAGGGTGCCCGGTGTGGGCCGGCTGCTGGTCGTGCTGTTGGAAGGCTGCGATTTACGTGCCTGTGATAGTACTGGTATGGTTTCCACTCCTTTGTTCACACTGTATGTTGCAATGTGATGGTGTGTATGTGTTGGTGTGTGTGTAGAAGTGTGTGTGTGTGTGTGTGTGTGTGTGGTCTTTCCACTTGAAGTGATATTAGACGAACAACAACAAAAAACCTATAAAAAAGGGGGGTAGGGTATGGGGGGACAGTATTGGGCAGTGGGTGAAGAATGGTGTGTGTGTGTGTGTGTGTGTGTGTGTTTGGGAAAGATACAGAACGTTGGAAAAAATAAAAGGGAGACAGGAGCATAACAGAAGGAAACGCTAACATCAAGCAACTATAACAACTATAACAAATGTCCAGTTGAACAATGCAGCAAACTTTCTGCATTAACAAATAACATCTTGAAATTGTCAAAAATAAATTCACAAGAATTTTCTGAGAATTTTGGTTAAAACGATTTTAGACTCGTGTGTGCGTGTGCGTGTTTGTGTGTGTGTGTGTGTGTGTGTGTGTGTGTGATCTGTGAGATTCTTCAGACTATAGTCTAAAATCAAACTGAGAGATGATCTGAAAAGTAGCAGACTTGTTATCTTTTTTCCATGAGACTGTGGAGGTGATACAGTGGTGTTTGGACTGAAACAGAAATTCTCCAACTCATCCCTCTGTATGTGTGATTGCATTAGCCCTGAAATGTCCCTTTTGCAATCAGTTGGGCTATAACTTGTAAGCAAAATGAATTGATTTGTGTAAGAATGTAACATTGTGTGTGCACATCAGATTTTGCCAGTTCATTATTGATCTGTGGAAAGTCTTTACAAAATTTGCCCTGGAAATCAAATCACAGAAGTAGCTTGCTTGATGATGAGATACAAAAAAAGACTGGATAGGACAAGGCGTTTGGTTTGTTTCATCAATCTACTGCAAACACTGTTGTTTGCTTCAAGAACTCGAAGAAGTCTCCTTGCGTGTGTGGTAAGTGTGTGTGACAGTGTTGAATGCATGGTAGGATATGACCCCGTGAGTAATTTTACCGGTTTGCTTTCGGTGCATGGAAGTGGTGCATATTGCCTGGTTTTGTTTTTAAATGTCTTTGGTGGGGAGGGGGGTTGGGAGGGGGGTGGGGGTGGGGTTGCATTTTATGTAGCAGGTTCAAATTGTTTAGATATTGAATTTCAGTAGGAACCATACAAATAAAATGACATGTAGGTTGTGGAAAAAACAACAACAACAAAAAATGGCATAGGAGAGCTTTAAAAAACAAACAAACTTATTATTTAAAGAAATTGGGAGTGGGGGTGGAATCCAAAACAAGTAAACAAACAAAATCTGGAGATGTTGGGTTGGGGGGGGGAGAGAGAGTAGACCCCCACCCCCACCTCCCGCCCCCAACCCCTCGCCCCCAACCGCTCACCCCAGCCCCAGTCATGTGAAACATTCTTGTTGTGTCGGCGGTCGTGCCTGTCTTGTGATCCGCACCCCCAACTGGAAACAAAAAAGAATGCAGAATTCAAGCATGCAGAGATGGTGATCTGTGAATTTGTGTTGGGTGTTGTTTGGTTTTCACTGTGCACAGTTGCATGAGAATAACTGCTGAAGCTGTTTTCCACTTTTTTTGTTTTTAGAAAAAACAACAACACCTTTTGTTGTCTTCTGTAATGTAAATACACACTGAGAAAAAAAAGAAGATACAATTGGAATAAATGAGTGGACATGTCAATGAATGAATGAATAAGAGAAAAAAAAACAAAACATGATAGTTATTTTTGCATAAAATTTTCCAGAAACAAATACGCACTGTGATGTGTGTAAGGACCAGAAATGCATTCACAGTATTGCTTAGTTTAATACTCTGCTGTGACTAAATTGTATGTTGACAAAAGCAGATACATTTGATTGTGTATTGAACACTGTATGCTGACAGGTAAAACTTCATGAAATGATAGATTGTTACATCTTCCTACTGGTAAGTTTAAATGTTGTCGTTATTGCAGTAGATAAATGCTCTTAAAAGCCCTGGTATGCTTTTGCAAAGCCATTTTCCTTTTAATTTTTTGTTTTGTTTCAAGAATGCGTGTTGCGTTGTTGTTTTTTTTCTTGTTTTTTTTCAGTAAGAAAGAGCATTGACCTTTCTGTTACAAGCTCATTACAGCTTTGTTATCATTTCAGTGAAGTAAAAAAGAAAAAAAAAGATGCTATGATTTTCAGAAGAAAATAAAACATTTTTTTCCCACTCTCCCACAGCCAGGAACAAAAAAAGAGTTAGTGCATGAAAGTTGTTTTTTTTCTTTTTTGGGGGGAGGGGTTGGGAGGGATGTTAACACACACAGTGTTTATACACATGTACACTTGTCTGTCCGCATATATACTTACATGCAAGCAAAAAGACAGAGCCACAGACATATTTTCACAGTGCCACATCAACCCCCCGCCCCCACATGCACACACACACACACACACACACACACAGAAAATACCCATGAAATTTTGCAACTTTTTATTTCTGTAAAACCAGTGTTTAACTCAACCACACCCAACCAAAAAAAAACCACAAAAAAACAAAAACAAAACAAAACAACAACGACCTGAAACATGCCTGGCTTTTCCCCCGTGCAGGAAAGAGTGACCCGTACTGTGAGGTCAGCATGGGCTCACAGGAGCACAGGACGCGGGTGGTGAACAACACGCTGAACCCCAAGTGGAACGCGTCCATGCAGTTCACTGTCCGTGACCTCCACCAGGACGTGCTGTGCATCACCGTCTACGATCGGGACATCTACTCCCCGAATGGTAGAGGAACTTCTGTTTCAGTTTCTCAAACAGGCGTCTCTGCATTCAGACATATTATGCGTTTCACCATAGCTGATCCATATGTGCTGCACCACATCTACCCGGCAGATGCCTGACCAGCAGTAGAGCCCAATGCGTTTAGTCAGGCGTTTAGTAGATGCATATATAATTATGTACCTATCAGAGTAGATTTCTTCAACAGAACTTTGCCAGAGGACAGCGCTCTAGTTGCCATGGTTATTTTTCAGTGCGCCAAGTACGTGCTGCACACGGGACCTCGGTTTATAGTCTGATCTCATCAACTAGACACTCAGTTCGATTTTCTAGTCAAACTCGGCAGGGGGGGGGGGCAAGAGCAAGATTCGAACAGAGTCTGTATTGGCAGACATGTGTCTTAACCATTCTGCCACCTTCTTCCAGATCATCATCATCATCATGTAAAGGGACTGTGCTTTTTTTTTTTTTTTTGGCTGTGTAGTTACTGTCAGGGAAGACTGCGAAAAAAAAAGAAAAAAAGATGGAGTGATTGCACTGCAGAATAGACAGGATGATCATTTGAAGAGACCCAAGCTTTAACACACGCACACACACAGCCAACAGACCTGGAAGAATCTGGTGAATAGTTCTTCTGTGTGGTGCCCCAAGGACTCGGAGAGTTGAGGGAGAAAAAGTTATTGTTTTGACATCCATGTAGGAGCTGTGGAAGGCAAAATACACGGTCAGGTTGGACTTCTGATCCAGTGATCACCAGTGAGCAGGGTTAAAGGCCCTGTTTCAGCGTGGTCTTGTCTATAACCATGTGGTAATCCCTGTGCAGGGCAACAATCCACAATAGGGGGGGGGTGCTTTAGGAGACTGATATCGGTGTATGACCGTTAAGCCCTCTGGGTCCGCCAGGGGAACCTGGACCCCACACATCATCAGTCAAAAAAAAAAAAAAGAAAAAAAACAAAAAAACCCAGCAACAAAAAACAACAAAAAAAACATACCTGTCTTATAGCTGTACCGAGCCTGAGGCTCACAGCCAGGCCTCAGTCCTGGTCTTGAAAGGTGTGGTGCTGTGTTCTTGGGGAAGGGCATTTTACTCTGATTTCCCTCACTCCACCCAGGTGTGAATGAGAAACTGACCTCAGTCGGGGGGTGGGTTATAACCGCTGGTAGAGAGGATTTGCCACTGCCTTCCTGTGCTAAGCCCTAGACACAATGGATAGGAATTATCACAGCCCTGATACTGTAAAATGTTCCATTTGGAGAGAAAAGAACCTTTTTTTTTTTTTTTTTGCAAAGGTTAAGAAAAAAAAAGGATAAAAAATCACTTCCTTGAAAGATGGAAAAGATGGGATGTTTAATCTTAACACTTAACTGTCCGTGTCAGATTGGTTCATAGCTGACTTGACGTGATTCAGATGTATGCTGACTCAGCTCGCAAGCCTTTTAATTATGATCAGTTTGTGTCTTATGTACTTTGTGTTGTTTTTTTTTTGTTTTAAATTCTGTCTCGTTTTCCCTTCTCAGCTACAGCAGTACTTTCAGTCCCTGTGAATGTTAATATTTCTCACCAGAGGTTGCTGTTACATTTTTTTAATTTTTTTTTTCCCTTTTTTTTCTGAAATAGTGACTGATTGATTGATGTTAGTCATTTTATCACTTTTTTTTTGCATAATACGGAAGTTACATTGCTGTATCTGTATCTGTATATCTATATATACATATATAGAGATATATGTGTATATGTTTGTATATATTATCTTGATAGATAGATAGATATATAGATAGATAGATAGACAGACAGACAGACAGATTACAGTAAACTTTTCCTCACCGATTCCCACCACCACCACCCCTGCCCTGTGTGTGCAGACTTCCTGGGCCGCACGGAGGTGCGCATGAGCGAGGTGCTGGAGGAGGCGAAGGTGAAGAAGGGGCCCATCACCAAGCGCCTCATCCTGCACGAGGTGGACACTGGGGAGGTCGTCGTCAAGCTGGACCTGCAGCTGTACGACTCCTGATCCACCTCTGCCACTCCGCATCCAGCTCTACAACTGATCAACTCTACAACTCCTGATCCACCTCTATGACTCCTCATCCAGCTCTACAACTCCTGATTCAGCTCTACCACTCCTCATTCAGCTCTACAACTCCTGATCAACCTCTACAACTCCTGATCCACCTCTAGGACTCCTCATCCAGCTCTGTGACTCCTCATCCAGCTCTATGACTCCTCATCCAGCTCTATGACTCCTCATCAGAATTTCCTGGTAAAGATGAACATTTTATCTACATCAGGATCAATGTCATGTATCTTGGTGATGTGCAGTCCTCATTAGGACTGATGCATTTTTTCGTGATAAAGATTAATACACTGTACTTATTAGAATGCTGTGTTGATTGACGGTTGATATGTTCACTGTTTTGGAAAGGTTTGACTCGCTATTCCTAAGGTACTTTGCACACCATTGCAGTGATGATCAATGAGAGAGACCCATAAGGCTTGATATACTGCTATGGTGATGATTTGTGTTCTGACCCTTTGAGGATGACTATACTGCCCTGATGAAGACTGCTGTGCTGCCTTTGTGAGAAGTGTCTTGATGAGGAGAAGTATATCATCCTGATGAGAGCTGCAATTTGCTTTGTCTTGAGGAGGATTGAACTTCTGATTTGATTGAACTGAAGTGTGACGGTCCTGTGGTGTGGCGCATTGAGGAGCCGTCATGATGAGGGTGGATGTGTGCTGCTTTTGAAGAGGATCAAGCGTGGTGTGGTGAGGAGTGAGGAGTGAGGAATGACACAGCAGCTCAGAACAAACGTTGCTGCCCCAAATAAGATCAGGCGTGTCCCTAAGAGGAATAACTTCACAGCTCTTCTGACGTAATGGTAACGGGGACTTGATGAGGAACGGACACACACAGAATCTGATCAGGATATCATGTTCTCCAGATGAGGATTGAAACGCTTGTTCAGATGAGGATTGCCATGCTTTTGAAAGGACCATTGATGTATAGTCGTGAATTTGATTGATATATATGCAGTTCTGATTAATGTGTTATCCTGATGAGGGTTAAATTATCTTGATTGAGGACTGACATGTTTCCCGATGAGGATTGATCAATGTTTATCTCTTTTATCTCTTTTTAATATACATAGAACAAACAGTTCACATGGAAAATTAATAATGTGTGTGTGTGTGTATGTGTGCGCACACATGTGCAAGTGTGAATGCATGTGTGTGTGTATGTATGCATGAGTGTGTGTGTGTGTGTGTGTGTGTGTGTCTGTGCATGTGTGTGTGCATGTGTGCGTGTGCATGTGTGTGTGCATGTGTGTGTGCATGTGTGTGTGTGTGTGTGCATGTGTACCTGTTTGTCTGTCTACCATTTTAATTCAGTTCATCTCAGTATTGGTTGCATTTACTGGCGATCTATGCCCGAGTGCTTGCTGTTTCTCTCACACACCTGAACAGAGAGGACAGAGAGAAGCATTGGAACTTTCACACCTGTGTTAAACATTTCAGTGCCAACGTTAATCTGGTGCAAGCTGGATAAGGTGGATTTTAGTCCAATTATTTTGCAATCATTTTTGTTTATTATTGCGTCTGCATGTTTCTAAAATGTGTCATTTTTTAAAAATGCATTTTAGTGCTCAGGGCACAGAGGTATGATGAAAAGTAACAATTGGTTCTTTCATACTGAACTACTTGCATGCAATTTTAGTAAGCAGTTTATAGTCTGCATGGCAGAACTGCTGTTGTGGTTTTATTTCAAACGCTTGATTATATTTGTCCAGATTTTGACCATGGTGTGAAACTTTTGTACTGGGTTTAGGAGTGAGTAACACATCGGTAGACACACTGGTATGCAACAAAAGTGGCAAATGCAAAGCAGTTCAAACGGATACATTTTAGCTGGCATGTTGCAACCAAAGAAAGAAATGTTTAATTTCTAAACTTGTGGGACATCTTGATTGTAGAACACAGATCTATCAATTTTATTGAAATAGAGGAACTTCTCGGACCTCTGTGCATGCATGTTTGAGTGTCTGTGTGTGTGTGTGTGTGTGTGTGTGTGTGTGTGCATGTGTTGTATTTGTTTTGTATTGTATTGTATTGTATTACTCTTTTGTCACAACAGATTCCTCTGTGTGAAATTTTGCGTCGCTCTCCCCAAGGAGAACGCGTTGCTACAGTGAGAGCGCCTGTTGTTTTTTCTCTCTCTCTCTTTTTTTTTTTTTTTTTTTTTTTTTTTTTTTTTTTTTGCTGCCTGCAAGTGTATTTGTTTCAAAGGGGATTTTTCTACAGAATTTTGCCATTGACAACCCTTTTGTTGCTGTGGGTTCTTTTTCTTGTGCTTAATGTGGGGTGTGTGTAAATGTATGAACTGTCAGTGTCACATTATCAGCCAATTTTGCAAAAAAAAAAAAAGCATTGATCATTGATCTGTACCGTAAAATTGTTAAACGATGCGCTAGAGAATCTGACAAATACAGTTAGAAATTAACGCTGAGCAATAACTCAAGTATATCAGAAAAATACAGATGTATGCATTGATTCCTCTCTAACATATGAAGTTGAAATGTATTGTTCTTAAAATAATGAGAACAGTTATTTTTGTGTGATGGTTTGATACGTTTCTGTGATCAGCTGAAATCCAGTGAAAGCAGTGAGAGAGACAGAGGGAATGTGAGGTTTTGATTGGTCATGTGAACTACTTCATTGTTGTGATAAATGGTTTGTTTTTAAGTACTGAAATTCATTCCATAGTGTGAAAGAAAGAGAGAGAGGGAGAGAGATGATAAAGAAAATGAAGAAGAAAAAAAAAGGGGAAGAAAATACCCTGAATTTTTCAGTTATCTATATGTAAACACATGAAGTTTTCTTCTTTTTAATAGAATGTAAATTTAAAAAAAAAATCAAGATAACCAGAGGTTCATACACAGAGCATGACAATGTCCCTCTTTGTGTTAAGTTTTATTTCTCCCCCCCTCCCCCCATCTCTCTCTCTCTTTATTATTTAATTATTGTTTTTTTAACATATTATATCAGAACAAACATCATGTACATCTCATCTACTTACAAGAAACCAAGAACATAAAGATATAGTATAGAATGCACAGAATGACAAAGACTTTTTGTTATATAAAGTGTGCATGCTCAGATATCAGTGTTGTGCGTACTTTGAAATTTTCATACTGATGGAAAGTTTGATAACTTTGGTGGCAGGAGAAATTGTATGTTTGTATTGTGTTGTAACAAAGAGATTATGTATTTCCAGATCAACTTTGAATATTTGGGAAGTCATAAAACATAATGGAATTTTATCAGATTTGATAGGCAAAATGATGTTTTGCTCACTGTTATTTCTTTCTTAAAAAAAAAAAAAATTAAAAAAAAAATCGTCCATTTTGTCCATGGTTGCTAGTTGATGTGAAACTGGATCTTTTGTTTGACAATGAGATAGTGATGTAGTTAGATAGACTTTACAGGACTTGTTTATCAAATGGGCTTCACTCTACTTGGGTGGCAGTCATAAACTTGCTTAGAATCTGTCATGGCTGCAGATTGCAGATAAAAACATGAAAAATACCCAGGTGAAAGATGGTCACGTGAATATGTAGCAACAACTTCTATGCAATAGTAACTGGTAAGAGATAGCAGTCCTGTTTTTTTTTGTTTAAAAAATGTTTTACATTTATAGAGAGGTTGCAGTCTTTATTTATTATTAATTTAAAATGATGTTATATCTTTGCTGACGAGTTTAATTTGGTTGCAAAACCTCTAATCATCCTTGATTTGCTGCTAGTTTACAGGGTGTGTGACAGAATTTTTGTGTGTTTAATTATGTCTTGCCATTTAATGTTTTTCACTTTCAGAGCAGTGCATTTGTATACATTCTTCCTTGACTTTTCTCTCTCTTTTTTTAAAGAAACTTTTTAAAATTTCCTGTTTAATATCTTTCTTTCTTTTTTTACATTTCAAACTCACGTCACTTTTGACTGTTGATGCAATGGAGATTTTAGGTGGCTTTTATCTGAGCAGAACTGTTAAGAATCATGTACATGAATATAATGATGAAATGCTGTATGTTAGAAACTCCTTATTGCAGAGAGGGAGTAGCAAACTGCTCTGAGATGGAGGGGTGGGGGGGCCTGTGGAGGGGGGCTGGGGGGGGGGGGAGGATTGTGGTGGTGTTTGTATTGGTCTGTTCCTTTTTTTTTCTTTTAGAAATCTCTGTGTTTATTGCTAATACCCTCAATGAAGTATTTCAGCATGTTAAAAACTTTGTACAGTGCATGGTTAAAAAGTTAATCCGTAGTGAGCCTATCAATACGATTAATGTCTGTGTTGATAGTTTTTAGCAACTTTGACTGTGAGCACAGATTTACAGCATGGCCAGAACTCCTACGTCTGTCACCAACATCTAGAAAAGGGAAGAAGGCAGAAGACTGAGAGGATGGCAGGGAGAGGAAGGGCGGCAGGAAAGACCGCACAGAAAACTGAACTGACAGCATGTGTACAGTAGTAGTGAGACAGAAATAGTTTGGGTTGTTCAGTTGGGGTTGAAACAATAAAAAATGTGCTGAAGACGTTCACTTTAGAATATAAGTGGCGACGGGCGCAATAGCCGAGTGGTTAAAGCGTTGGACTTTCAATCTGAGGGACCTGGGTTTGAATCACGGTGACGGCGCCTGGTGGGTAAAGGGTGGAGATTTTTACGATCTCCCAGGTCAACATATGTGCTGACCTGCTAGTGCCTGAACCCCCTTCGTGTGTAAACGCATGCAGAAGATCAAATACGCACGTTAAAGATCCTGTAATCCATGTCAGCGGTCAGTGGGTTATGGAAGCAAGGGGTGAGTGTTTTTAGGATCTGTGGAAGTTGACCACGCCCACTTTTTAGGCGAAAGAAGGTGTTTTGATAACTGGAAAATTCGCCAGGCCTTGGATCATATCAGTCAGGTGTTTTGCTTTTGTTCATGAATTTTATCTTGCAAAATTTGAGTCCTTCAGGATTGAGAGTTAAATGAACATTTCCCAGAAGTCATTTTGGATTGGGATTTTTATGAGTGATTCACCAGAAGTTATTCAGGATTGAGAGTGTAATGAACATTCCCCAAGATAGTCCACTTGGGTTTGAGAGTTTGATGAGTTGTTGATTAGGACTGACATTATAATGAATGGTTCCCCAGAAGTTAGGGTTGAGAGTATGCAGGTTTTCCCCAAAGTCATTTAAGACTGAGGTTCAATAAAATTGTTCCCCAGAGTCATTTAGACTAAATCGATGTTTGTTTCCGCAAAAGTAATTTTCGGATTGACAGTTTCATAAATGTTATTCCAAAAGTCATGTAGATATTAGAGTTTAAGGTATGTTTCCCAAATGTCACACAGGAATGTGTTTAATGAGTGTTTCCCATAAAATCATTTAGGATTGAGAGTTAAATGATCATTTGTGATCGAGCATTCTATGAATGTTTACTATAAAGTTATTTGATATTGAGTGTTCAGTGAATGGTGCCCATGAAGTCATTTTGGATGGAGCGTTTTATGAATGTTTCCCATGAAATCATTCAGGATGGAGTGTTCCATCAATGTTGCTCATAAAGTCATAGAGGATTGGGTGTTTCATGAACTTTTCCCCATAAAATCATTTAGGATTGAATGTTCAGTGAGTGTTTCCCATAAAGTCATTTAGAATTGAGTGTTAAATGAATGTTTCTCATAAAGTCATTTAGGATCCAATATTTAACCCTTTCACTGCCAAACTCGCATTTATGCAGCAGCTAGGTAGAGGACCCATGTCACTGAAGGGTGACCAGATCATGGGTCTGTTATCGGTGAACTTACTGCTCTTTATGTTTGATGATAGGATAGGTCATATTTTCTACACATCACAGGGGGAATCCCCAGCTATTCTTAGACACTGTATTTTCTGTGTTTATATAGCACAAGGGAATTTTGCACTCTAAATTGACTGGCGGCAAAAGGGTTAATGAATGCTTCCAGAGTCACCGGGTTTAAGTTTTCAATGAATGTTTCCCTAAAAGTCACTTTAGGTTGAGTGGTTTTGGCACGTTTTTAGCATTCTGTGAAAGTTGACTATGCTACTTTTTAGGATGAAGGTTTTTTTTGATAACTCACCATGCATTGGATCAGTCAGGTGTTTTGCCGTTGTTTATGAATTATATTTTGAGAAAGCTGAGTCAAGTCAGACTGAATGAATGTGATGGATTGACATGCATGTATATGTATGTGAGTGTGATGTGTAAATATGTGTGTGTGTGTGTGTGTGGTGTGTGAGGGGTAGTTGGGAAGGGTGATTGAGTCATATTTTCTTTGTGTTTATGTGTGTGTGTATGTAGGCGTGCATGCATGTTGGAATGTATGTGGACACACACATGCATGTTTATGCAAAGGTATGCATCTATGCCTTTGTGGGTGTATGAGTGTGTGCACTTGCGTGCATGCATTTGCATGCATGCATGCACATTAGTGCGATGAGAAATGGAGACACAATATTACAGCATTATGGTTGTTGTTATCCAAGCGGCTGTTGACCTGTCCGTGCCACGCAGCAATAATGATGGCCTGTCAGCATTTCAGTATTCTGCTGAGCCTCCACCTTCACTCTGGGCTGCAATGTAAAGGGGTTATTTTACACATTTTACAGTGTGTACACTTCCTGCAGGAGCACAGCCCCATATTCTGTAGTCAGGGCGATTCTGCAGCATTTAAAAGAAAAGAAAAGAAAAAACAACAACAAACCAGCTAGGTCTTTGCTGTAATGTTGTAGCGGTTTGTGATCATTTAGTGATCGGTCATGTTCTTTGTGATGGTGAAGGGTTGCTGATTCTGTGTTGGGAGATGAATGGGAGAGAACTCCTCTTGATACCTTTCGTCATAATGTGGCCTTTTTTTTGTAAGCTTTCAGCCTGTTATTCTTTTCTTCTTTTTTTGTCTTTTGTTTTAAAAATAATTCTTACCAGCTTTCTTATGCCTGCTCAGTATTGTTTTAACCCTGCAGCTTTTTTTTTTGTATTGAAAAAAAAAAAGAATTATGGAGTTTATCGCTCATTAAATTGTAAGTATTCTGTTCAGTTAACTGGATTTTGAAAGCAGCTGATTTTTCTCTTATTGTCGCTGAATTTCAGGATTTAAAATTTTTTTTGGTAATTTTGTATTGTATAGTGTTGAATTTTTAAAACGTGTTTCAAGGTCTCAGTTTTTTTGGTGTGCACGTTTGTCAGATCAGGTAACATAATAGTCTGTAAAAAAAAAGTGTACTGTTAACTTGTCAGATGATCTGGGATAAACATCTTTTTTCAGCTGCTGGCTTGTGTGTCTTTCCCTGTCTTGTTTTCAGTTTGACATTTTCTTTCATTTATTTCAGATTAACATTCTTTCCTTTGTGTTGTTTTGTTTAGTTGTTTCTTTTCCTTTTAGATTGTGAATGTCTGTATCATGCATATGTGTGTGTTCGCGTGTGTCTGTTTGCAAACGTTCCATTTCTGTTTGTAGCAAGTCATGTTTTTCTCCCGTTTGCTGTCTTCCTTGTTAAGACCTGTGTCACAAATTTCTTTAACTCTCTCCATACGAATGGCGAAAGAGACGACGTTAACAGCGTTTCACCCCTATTACCATCATCAAAATATTGCAGTCGGAAGGCTCTTATACTGAAGAGGTGAATGTTGACAAAGAATACCACAATTCTGACGACGGAAGCTAAAGGTTGGGTCATTCAGACACCCACTGGACATCCGAGGGATCTGTGTAGAGGAGAAGAGAGGACTGGCCATACTGAGTGAGTTAAGATCTCCCCAGTGACTTCAGTTTGAAAGATACGCTGCTTGTCTTTTCTTTTTTTTTTCTTTTTCTGTTCTTCTCTTCTTCTCCTTCCTTTGATATATCACAAGGATGTGAATGTGAATTCTCTTTGAAAAGTAAATTCATTCTTTTCACTCTCAGGAAGTTCCCTCAGTTTTGTTTACCATCTTTTTTTTTTTCCCTATTTTTTTGTTTGTTTGTTTTGTTTCTTGCTGGCCCATCATTTGCTCCGTTCCATTGGTGTCTCTCCCACACACAGCCACACCTGGGTTCACCTGCTGCAGTCTCTGTACCTGCCGTCAACAGGGAACAATTGGTGTTCACTTTTCTCTCTCTCTCTTTCTTGCTCTCTCTCTCTCTCCTTTTTCTTTCCATACTCTTGTTTATATATGGCTGTTACAAGTTTCTGTAGCTCTCTCTCTATCTTTGTTTTCTGTTTTTATTCTCCCCCCCCCCCGTGTCCCCCCCCCCCCTCTTTTTTTCTTTGCTCCAACATGTACCAGCTCCATCCATCTTCCTACTGGTCTTGTGTGTCACTCTTCCTTACCGATTCCTTTGGTTTTCCCCTTCCCACCACACCTCCTTACTTTTCTATCTGTCTCACCTAGTTTCTGCCATATTCTCCCTTTACAAAATACCAGTATTAAAGAATAATGATAACAAAAACACAAGAAACAACATTTATAAAACACTTCAGACAGCAGCATTGATGAGTCATGAAATAAATGATGATAGAATGTTTGTGCCAATGCATGCATGTGTGTGTGTGTTGGGGGGTGGGGGGGGTGGGAGGTAGGTGGGTGTGAATGTGTGCTTGCATGTGATGAGAAAGTAAGATACAACTGACAGGTGAGAATTTCAGTGTCAGATGTGGTGAAACTTTTTCTGTACAGAAAGCTGGTGTCACAACTTTGATTTTGTGTGCCCTCATTAGTTTGGCCAATGTTTGGGTGGCTTGATACTTTATACTTCAGTCCAGTGGTAGTAGAGATAAATGTTCACCAGACGTTGGCATTTTGTTGTTGGTAATAAGATGTATTATGTGAATCTGCGACTGTCTTGAGCTTCTGATGTTGATGCATGTAATTTATTGCACATGTGTATAAAGTTATCTAAGTATTGTGTTGTACATGATAATGTATTACATTGAAAAGTGGCCACTACAGTCAAGAAACTGTTCTGTATGTGTGTGTGTGTGTGTGTGTGTGTGTGTGTGGTGGGTGAGTCTTGGGTGGTACAGACACGCATCCACATAAGTGCTCATGTACAGAACTAACATGAAAGCACACTCAAGTCAGAATGCTTCTTGTAAATGAGTGTTTTCTGCATTTATTTTGCTGTACATGTTTAGATACATTTTAGCCATTAATATGTAGTTAGGCACATTTGCTATGAGATGATTTTATGGGTAACTTCTGCAGCTGATTCTGTCTAAGACTGCCCAAAGGAGCTGCTTTAGAATTCTTGAAAACAATCACAGGAGAATTTTTGTGAATATGGGATCAGTTTACCCAAGGTGAGGTGCTTTTACTTCAGTTTGTTCTCAGCTACGCAGTTCATTTTCAGTTTCGCCTGTTAAAAAGTTTTTTCTTTCTTATTGTCTCTCTTGCTTGCATTGTGTAATCTCTCTCTCTCTCTTTCAATTATTTATTTATTGAAATTGTCAGGTGCTATCACTTTCATGGTTCAGGCAGTAACTGTGCAATATTTATTTGCAGTTAGGTAGGTAGTAGGGTAGGGATAAGAAATAATTCACTGCATTTTGCTTTTAAACAAGAAGCAAGTATAGTGATGTGACTGGGAAAGACATTGAACTTGCTCATTAACCTTTTCAACAAAGAATCGTTCAGATACATTTTGATTAATGAATGAAAAAAAAAAGCGTTCTGAATGATTGTTGTTGGTGGTGGTGGTTGTAATTTCAAGGTACGCTTTATCCATTTTGTTTTTAAGATCGGATCCACTGGACACTTAGTTTCCCTGTTGTAGATGATGATGGACTTTTGTTTTATGTGCCAACAGCTAGTTAGGAAAAGGACACATATGTGTTCAAGGAATAAAGACACGTTTTATTAGTTTGAATGCCTTGTGCGCACATTCTCTCTGGTGAAATATTTGTGGTCATCGTGCATTTTTAGGTTTATTGCGATGATGGTGTTTTGCACAAAGTTGCGAATTAAGTGGAGACCTTTTTATTTTTTCTGGTGAGAACCGTGAAGAGTGAATGATCAGTGGATGTGGGGTGTGGGTTGCTGTCACTTTTTGATGATTATCCTTAACAGTGAAGTATGACTTTACCTGCCAGATCTGATTACGCACCAGTGAAGATCTTATCTTACCTTTCAGCTGAATAAATAAGATTCTTTCAGTGAGATGTTTCAGTGTGTGTTTAGTTATGTTGCTGCACAACTGCATAAGAGTGTTGTGCAAGCGAGTGTGTGTGTGTGTGTGTGTGTGTGTGTGTGTTGCCCTTGCAGCATATGGCTGGTCGTGTTTTGTTTTGTTATTTTTTTTTTCTGGAGAAGTAGCCTCTTCGGAAATGAAAGTAGATATCAATAGAAAAGTGAATGAAAGAAAGAAGGAAAGAAAGAAAGAATGAATGAACGAGTGAATGAATGAATGAATTAGCAAACAAAAACCATAGATATAACAATCAGCTAGAGATTAAGAAACATGCTCCGAAGTTTCTTACAAGACATGCAGACATGGTGATCACAGAGAGACCCTTCAGCACCAATATCCGCTGATATAGCGGTACTCAGTGGGTTCTTGACGTCCTTTACAGTAAGGTCATTCTGCTCTGTTACTGAACATGGGAAGCTGTGTGTGTGTGTGTGTGTGTGTGTGTGTGTGTGCGCGCGCGCGCGTTTATTACATCTAAATTTGAGAAAGCAGCCATGAACTGGTGTATGAAATAACTATACCAGTATGAATTACCATTGATTAGAGGAAGCAGCTGTACGCTTTTGGATTTAAGATGCATCAGAAATTCCCTCTTATGCTCGAAAAAAATGAGTGACATTTGCATAGTGTTTGCTTATTCTTCTTCTTCTAAATAAGAACTGGATTCGAAATCTTTAAGTCACTATATATATACATAATACAATTTTCTTTTATAAACAACAACAAAATACGATGTAGAACAAGAGCGGCAAGGCCTTCAAGACAACTTGTGATACGCACGCACTTCATCGAAAAAAAGAATCATGAGATAAAAAAGAATAAAGAGGGAGAAAAAAATGATGTGAATGTTTTCTGTATGAAACACTATTAAACTTGGGGAAAAATGGCATTGGAACAGGATTGAACGAAGTACGTTAACTCGCAGCACCTAAACAATTATCTGCTTTGACAACCAAAATTATCATTTAAACCCGTGTTGTTGTTGTTGTTGTTTTTTTGTAAGCGCTAAAAGCTGGTTTAACTGCATTCGAGGTGATAACACCGTTTAAAACATGTTATTTTGATCTATATCAATTATTTAAGCCATGCCTCAGGCACTCCGCTACCTGTTGCTAATTTTCTCCAGCTCTGCGCACCGGCGTACCGGGCCTACCGAAACTCAATGAGAGTTACTGCCGGTTTATTTTTTATATTTTCTTTTAATTTTCATTCCAGTTAATTCAGTATAAACTTTTAAATATTCATTTGACAGTAAAAACGTCGATGGTGTAGTAAGTGTCATTGCATGTGTTCTGTCTAGAATTTGTATTTCTTTTCTCGTGATTACGAACAAGAAAAACGATATCATGCCGTCTGCATACCCAAACATACATTCCGGCAAATGGGTAGGGCCCAGTATTATAAATTTCTGCATCAGGAGTCTTAACGAAATAAACCGTTCATTATCCGGGTAAACGGCGTAATCCTGACAACTTACGTCCTATTATTGGTATGACTGCTAAGGTTGTTTTCCCACTATGTTCAGTCCAAATCTGGTATTTGAGGACAAAGTATTTTCAGAAAAAAAAAGAATTTGTTTTAGTTTACCACACACACACACAGAACCGAACGCTGGGTTATAACAAAGACTCACTTTGTTTACACAAATGAGTAAAACGAAACGATATACGAGAGAGAGAGAGAGAGATCACAGTCAGTCATGTCCGACTGTGACCATCCGAACAGCAGAGGAGGCAACAGCTGTCCCAACCATCTGGGCTAGAATTTGATTACAGTGATCGAGTGTCTTGCCCAAGTTACATCCCCACTCTTTCGGCCAAGAGGGTCTCAGGACAGTTGGCGCTGGGATGGTTCCCAAAGCCCAACTAGCCCCCAAGGCTGCAGCACTAAGACCCAGTGCAATCTTGCCTCTTAGTTTGAGAGTCATAGCCCTTCACGAAAGACTAAGCTGTAATTGACTTCCCACTGCAATGGAGAAACCATTGATCAAACAACTCTCACGTTGCTGTTGGCCAGATGTAAGCTTATGTCAGTCTGTGATACAAAGTGATCGTTGGGCCTAAAAATACAAGAACAAGCAACAACGACCCCACCCGAGTAAATCATAACGATGAAGATGACGACATGGTGAAAAGTGTTTGGTTGAAGCAGACAATAAAAGTATTTTGAATTTGAATTGAATTGAATTAAGACATACGTTGATACTGATGAGAATGTCAGACTCATGTATGCACATACATGTGCACCCACACGCTCGCACATAATTATACACCAGGCATATGAAGTGCTGGGCCCAATCGATCACTTCATTCCGCTGTTCAAACCTTCCCGAACCGAAGTCAGGTACCCAGTCACACCTGCGAGGAGTGATGAGAACCGGTGGACACACGGATACACAACCAGGCCCAAACGGGCCATCTAATCAGTGAACATTAGACCAGAGGTCCAGCGCCTGACGGCCGATTCTGCCACTGATGGCTCCTCGATCTCCAAAGAGGAGAGGACGTACAGGTAGAGAGATAGACCAGCCCCACGGGGCTTAAAAACGTTTGGTACAGGGCTGAAAACTGTCCAGTGAAACACCCCATTTGTCACGGAAGCCGCCAAAACGAGAGATGCAAACTGTGGTTACACACAGTACAGCTAACGAAGCCGGCTGGGAAGAGCGGATGGCAGCCAGACCCGATTACTGGAAGCTGACATCCCGAGGGATTGATGGGTCACTCTGCGACTGCCTGGTTTTGGCGGTCCCACCAGGAACATGAGTCTCCAGCGAACATAGGTCTTCCGAGACACTGAGACATACAAGCCTCCCCCCTCCCCCCTCCCCCCTCAGCCCCCCCCCACCCCCCCAGGCCCCCCGAACCTCCACCAACGCCCCCCACCCTCCCCGCTTACCACGGCAAGGTTGTGAACATAGGTCTTCCGAGACATTGAGACACACAAGCCTCCCCCCATCCCTTCCCCTCAGCCCCCTCCCCCCTCCACCAACGCCCCCCCCCCCCACCCTCCCCGCTAACCACGGCAAGGTTGTGATCCGATTCTGTGGGGGTCTTCCGAATAATGGAGACACGTATATCATTGATTTTGACTCTGATGCTCTTTTGTACTTCCTGAAATAGAATAAGATGTGTGTGGGCTGGTTGGAGGATGCACACTGTGTTCCCAGAATGGCAAGCTGGCACGGGAGGTAAGTCAGTGAGATGGGTAGGTACAGTATTGACATCACTGGTCATCAGCGAGACAAGACAGACTTCGTAAAAGAGGTCCAGCGTCTAACCGATTCTGCCCTGGCTCCTTGATCTCCAACGAGTAGAGGACAGATAGAGAGATAGAGCAGCCCCATTGGGCTTAGAAACGTTTGGTACGAAGTCCTTTAATTAATTTCCTGTAATTGTATATAGATTTTTTTTTCTCCAGATTTCACCCTTATTTCACCCTCATTTGCCCATTTTCTCCCAACTCTCCATTCATGCACATCTCCCACCCCTTCTAACCGATAATACTCAAAATATTAATGTATATATAAATACTTTAACAAAATGTCTTCAATCGCCGGTATGTGTGACGGGACATTAACCTTTTCACTGCCAAACTCGCATTTATGCAGCAGCTAGGTAGAGGACCCATGTCACTGAAGGGGGTGACCAGATAACTGGTCTGTTATCCATGAACCTACTGCTTTTAATGTTCGGTGGTAGGACAGGCTATATTTTCTACACATACGCAGGGGGAATCCCTCGCTGTTCTTAGACACCATATTTTCTGTGTTTATAGCACAAAGGAATTATGCATTCTAAATTGGCTGGCGGTGAAAGGGTTAAACAAAATGCCTCCTCCTTTACAGACAAGCGCACGGGAAGATGAGACTTACGTCTGGTCACACTGTTTTACACTTCGAGGCAGATCAGAGACTATAAACATAAAGAAAAAGTGGCACTTAACAAAAATAAATGAGAAAGAAAAAGTAAGAATGGGTCAAACACTGAGAGGACATAACAGAGAAGGGATCGCGACCAGTATCAGCCAAAAAAACTGATCTCAACAATATCAGAGAGGCTGAAATGTTTTTTTGTTTTTTTTAATTTTCAGGTTCTAAAGAAGGCGTCACTGCGTTCGGACAAATCCATATACGCTACCTCATATCTGCTAGGCAGATACCTGACAACACAGCATAACCCAACGCACTTAGTCAGGCGTTGAGTGCATGCATATATATATATTTGTGTACGTGTCAGAGTGGATTTCTTCTTCTTCTTCTGCGTTCACTCGTATGCATACGAGTGGGCTTTTACGTGTATGACCGTTTTTACCCCGCCATGTAGGCAGCCATACTCCGTTTTCGGGGGTGTGCATACTGGGTATGTTCTTGCTTCCATAACCCACCGAACGGTGACATGAATTACAGGATCTTTAACGTGCGTATTTGATCTTCTGCTTGCATATACATCCGAAGGAGGTTCAGGCACTAGCAGGTCTGCACATATGTTGACCTGGGAGATCGTAAAAATCTCCACCCTTTACCTATCAGGCGCCGTCACCGTGATTCGAATCCGGGACCCTCAGATTGACAGTCCAACACTTTAACCACTCGGCTATTGCGCCCGTCAGAGTGGATTTCGTTTTAGATAAATTTGCCAGAGGACAACACTCTCGTTGCCATGGGTTCTTTTTCAGTGCGCAAAGTACGTGCTACACACGGGACCTCGGTTTATCGTCTCATCCGAAAGACTAGACGCTCGGTTTGATTTTCCACTGAGTCTCTGTATTGGCAGCTGAGCTTCTTAACCATTCTGCCGCCTTCCTTCTGCTGAAAGAATGCACGAAGACGAAATGCTCCCAGTTATACAGGTGCAGAAGACCGAAGAAGACAAGTGTACGTTTATTGTAACCGAAGGTCCAGCAGGCCTGGGAACACTGTATGCAGAGGCTTCTCTTTGGTTAAGTGGAGGTATATGCAGAATACAGTCACCTGGAGCAATGACCAACCATTATATCAAAAGTGACACATATCCTGAATATATGGGGGGGAAAAAAGAGAAAATTTTCAGAGCATTTTGAACAGACTAGAATCAATTAAGCTAACTGGCAAACATGAAAGCACACCAACACTGACACACACACACACACACACACACACACACACACACGTGCACACACGCACACAGACATTCGCTGAGAGACACAGACACACATATTCACACGCGTGTGCACGCCTAAAATAAACATTCTGAACGACCAGAATCAATTAAGCGAACGGGCAAACGTGATAAAGCACACCAACACACAAAGTGCAAGCGCGCGTGCACACACACACACACACACACACACACACACCACACACACACACACACACACACACACACACACAGGCAGAGACACACACACAGACACAGACACACACATATATATTCACACGCGTGCGCACGCATAAAACAGTTTCCTCAAGACATCGGCACACTGGGAGTTGATTAGATGCACTTAAATGTCTTGACGTACACTGTGCGCCTTTCACATTGTATTGATCCGTGTGTTTTGGGTGTGAAGGAGACTTCACACTCTCGGAACCGTCACCATTACTATCATGTTCGTCGTAGTCACCACTATAAGAATGACGTGGAGCGATGGTCTGGAGGTAACGCGTCCGCCTAGGAAGCGAGAGAATCTGAGCGCGCTGGTTCGAATCACGGCTCAGCCGCTGATATTTTCTCCCCCTCCACTAGACCTTGAGTGGTGGTCTGGACGCTAGTCATTCGGAAGAGACGATAAACTGAGGTCCCGTGTGCAGCATGCACTTAGTGCACGTAAAAGAACCCACAGCAACAAAAGGTTTGTTTCTGGCAAAATTCTGTAGAAAAAACCACTTCGATAGTAAAAACAAATAAAACTGCACACAGGAAAAAAAAAAACGCGCTCTCCCTGGGGAGAGCAGACCGAATTTCACACAGAGAAATCTGTTGTGACAAAAAAAAGAGAAATACAAATATAATATTCAAATAGTAATAGGACTACTACTGCTGCTGCTACTCCTTCACCTTTTTCTCCTCCTCGTACTACTACTACTACTGCAACTACTACTACTACTATCAACAATAAAAGAAAATTTCCATAACGCTGCACTCCGGTATACATTATAGCTTGTATTGCTTTGATCATCCTCATCATTAAAGTCATCGTCATCATCTTTTTCGTTGTCATCATCTTCGTTGTTATCGTCGTCATCGTCAATGCCATGCGCCATCGTCGTCATCATCACCACCATCATCATTATCATCATCACCATATCTTCATCAATCACTATCTTCATCACTACCGCCACCACCACCAATTCATTATCTTTTTCGTTGTCTTCATCATCTTCGTGGTTATCGTCATCATCTTCATTGTTATCGTCGTCATCGTTTTAATCCCATGCACCTTCGTCGTCATTATCATCGTCATCATCACTATCTTCGCCACAACCACCACCACCAGTACAGATCGATACAATGGACACTGGCGATAGTGCAGCACGCCAGAGCCTCCAGCTAATCAATTGGAAAGATCACGACGGCCACACAGGAAAGGCAGACGGCGCTGTAATGAGTTATCGCCCATTGTGTCCCTGTCTGCAGCCCATTAGACACTGTCGACCATCTGATGCCAGGCCAACGGACAGCACGTGCTCACCATTGTCACACAGTACAGGCTAAAGGACAGAACGTAAGTGCTGACCATTGTCATACAGTACAGGCCAACGGACAGCACGTGCTCACCATTGTCATACAGTACAGGTCAAAGGTCAGCACGTGCTCACCATTGTCACACAGTTAAGGTCAAAGGACAGCACGTGCTCACCATTGTCACACAGTACAGGAAACCGAAAGCACGTGCTCACCATTGTCACACAGTACAGGAAACCGAAAGCACGTGCTCACCATTGTCACACAGTACAGGAAACCGAAAGCACGTGCTCACCATTGTCATACAGTACAGGTCAAAGGTCAGCACGTGCTCACCATTGTCACACAGTTAAGGTCAAAGGACAGCACGTGCTCACCATTGTCACACAGCACAGGCCAAAGGACAGCACGTGCTCACCATTGTCACACAGTAAAGGTCAACGGACAGCACGTGCTCACCATTGTCACACAGTTAAGGTCAAAGGACAGCACGTGCTCACCATTGTCACACAGTAAAGGTCAACGGATAGCACGTGCTCACCATTGTCACACAGTACAGGCCAAAGGACAGCACGTGCTCACCATTGTCACACAGCACAGGCCAAAGGACAGCACGTGCTCACCATTGTCACACAGTAATGGTCAACGGACAGCACGTGCTCACCATTGTCACACAGTAAAGGTCAACGGATAGCACGTGCTCACCATTGTCACACAGTACAGGCCAAAGGACAGCACGTGCTCACCATTATCACACAGTACAGGCTAAAGGACAGCACGTGCTCACCATTGTCACACAGTACAGGCCAAAGGACAGCACGTGCTCACCATTGTCACACAGTAATGGTCAACGGATAGCACGTGCTCACCATTGTCACACAGTAAAGGTCAACGGATAGCACGTGCTCACCATTGTCACACAGTACAGGCCAAAGGACAGCACGTGCTCAACATTATCACACAGTACAGGCTAAAGGATAGCACGTGCTCACCATTGTCACACAGTACAGGCCAAATGACAGCACGTGCTCACCATTGTCACACAGGACAGGCCAAAGGACAGCACGTGCTCACCATTGTTACACAGTACAGTCTGAAGGACAGCACGAGCTCAGCATTGTCACACAGTGCAGGCTAAAGGGCAGCAAGTGCTCACCATTGTAACACAGTACAGGTTAACGGACAGACGTGCTCACCATTGTCACACAGTACAGGTTAACGGACAGACGTGCTCACCATTGTCACACAGTACAGGTTAACGGACAGCACGTGCTCACCATTGTCACACAGTACAGGTTAACGGACAGACGTGCTCACCATTGTCACACAGTACAGGCCAACGGACAGCAAGTGCTCACCATTGTCACACGGTACAGGCCAAAGGACAGCACGTGCTCACCATTGTCACACAGTACAGGCTAAAGGACAGCACGTGCTCACCATTGTCACACAGTACAGGCCAAAGGACAGCACGTGCTCACCATTGTCACACAGGACAGGCCAAAGGACAGCACGTGCTCACCATTGTTACACAGTACAGTCTGAAGGACAGCACGAGCTCACCATTGTTACACAGTACAGGCTAAAGGGCAGCAAGTGCTCACCATTGTCACACAGTACAGGCTAAAGGGCAGCAAGTGCTCACCATTGTCACACAGTACAGGCTAAAGGACAGCACGTGCTCACCATTGTCACACAGTACAGGCTAAAGGACAGCATGTGCTCACCATTGTCATACGGTACAGGCCAAAGGACAGCACGTGCTCACCATTGTCACACAGTACAGGCTAAAGGAAAGCACGTGCTCACTATTGTCACACAGTACAGGCCAACGGACAGCACGTGGTCACCATTCCAATAAGGTACAGGCTAAAGGACGGCACGTGCTCACCATTGTCACACAGTACAGGCAACGGACAGCACGTGCTCACCATTGTCACACAGTACAGTCTGAAGGACAGCACGTGCTCACCATTGACACATAGTACAGTCTGAAGGACAGCACGTGCTCAACATTGTAACACAGTACAGGCCAAAGGACAGCACGTGCTCACCATTATCACACAGTACAGGCTAAAGGACAGCACGTGCTCACCATTGTCACACAGTAAAGGTCAACGGACAGCACGTGCTCACCATTGTCACACAGTACAGGCCACCGGACAGCACGTGCTCACCATTGTCACATAGGAAACAGGTGTTGGGTGGCTATGGCAGAGTTCGGGTTCGGCTATGACGATGCAAGAATGCTGTGTTGATGATGATGAGGAGATTATACAGCAATAAGAACAGGCTGCTGCTGTTTTTGATGATGATGATGATGATGATGATGATAACGCTGATGCTGATGCTGATGCTGAAGAAGAAGAAGAAGAAGAAGAAGAAGAAGAAGAAGAAGAAGAAGAAGAAGAAGATGATGATGATGATGATGATGAAGATGATGATGATAACTCTAAGATGATGATTGTTTTGATCATGGTTATGATAAATGACTCTGACTGATGTATATAGAAGCCGCCCATAAAAGTGACATAACCGCTATCGTTATGACTTCATCATATTTTTGCTCAAAATTGATTGTATAGCTTTAGCAACTGAAGGTTCTCTCTCAGGAGTTGAAAAACGGATCGTTGTTCTCTCTCTGTTGTTAATGATGATGTAACAACAACAACAACAACAAAGAGACAACAACAAAAGCAATTCACCACCAACACCACCTCCACCACCACCACCATCATCATCATCATCACTTTCATCAACAACAAATAACAATGTTAAGAAGAAGAAAAACCAAAAAAACCAAACAGAAGCACAACAGAGATGGAACGTGAGGACGGGTTTCAAGTGACGAAGCCCTGCAAATCCTCCCTCATCCACCCTCCCAGTCAAGCGATACACCACCACCACCACCACCACCACCACCACCACCACCGCACGCGCTCGGTTCCAGACACTGGCGTTGTCAGCAGCTTTTTCTCTCCCCCTCCCTTCCTCCCCCCCCCCCTCCCGCCCAACCCCCACCCCCCCTCTCTCTCGCCACACCTGATTCTCTATCCTTCCCGGCCCCGCCTCCCACACCCTACTACTCCGCCCTCCCAATTCCTCCTTCCCCTGTCCCCTCCCTTCCATCCATCTATCCACCCCCGACCCTGCTTCTTCTTCTTTTTCTTCTTCTCTTCTTCTTCATCTGTCTTCCACAACCTCATCACACCACAGACGTCTCACAGTTCGCGGTATTGTCGTTGTGCGCTCGCGCGGCGCGCGCGTCACACTCTCGCGTTTTTTTGGTTTGTTGGTTTTTGTTTGCTTTTTTTTTTTTTTATGTGGCGTCGTCGTCGTCTTCGTCGTTGTCGTTGTCGCTGTTGTCGTCGCAGTCTGCTCCTCCCACTCAGTCCTGTCTGTCACAGAGTCGCCTGTTTCTTTCCAGCAGCTGTCAGAGCCAGACCGGCTTTTGAAGGCGGGTCCATCGTCGGAGCCAGCTGCTTTCACTGAGGCAAGGTCCACGTCCTGTTTTCCAGTCCTGGTTTTTTTTTTTTTCTTCTCTCTCCTGTTTCTGTTGTTGTTGTTGTTATTTCTGTGGTTTGGTTGGTTCCCTGGGACAGTGAGGTTGGTGAACGTGTGTTTGTCATTTGTATGTTTGTGTGTAACTAGTTCTGTGGGACATTGAGGTTGGTGAACGTGCGTTTGTCTTTTGTATGTTTCTGTGTAATTCTGTGGGATTGTGAGGTTGGTGAACGTGTGTTTGTCATTTGTATGTTTGTGTGTAATTCTGTGGGACATTGAGGTTGGTGAACGTGTGTTTGTCATTTGTATGTTTGTGTGTAATTCTGTGGGACATTGAGGTTGGTGAACGTGTGTTTGTCATTTGTATGTTTGTGTGTAATTCTGTGGCACACTGAAGTTAGTGAACGTGTGTTTGTCATTTGTATGTTTGTGTGTAATTCTGTGGGACTGTGAGGTTGGTGAACGTGTGTTTGTCATTTGTATGTTTGTGTGTAATTGTGTTCGACTTTATTTGTTTTATTTATTTATTTATTCATTTATGTATTTATTGTAATTGATGGTAAAAGTTAATTTGTATAACATTTCTTTTTACGGATTAACAGCATCACCCTCTTGTGTCGGTATTAGCGTCTCTGTCTGTCTGTTTCTCTGTCTCTGTCTGTCTATCTGTCTCTATATTTTTCTATCTCAGTATCTCAGAATCTGTCTGTCTGTCTCTGTGTCTGTCTCTCTCTCTCTCTGCGCGGGCGCGCGCGTGCGCGTATTATGTGTTTGAAGTGCCGGTGTGTGAAGACACATCCCTGATTGATTGATCATTTGAAAACAACAACAACAACAACAACAGCGATAATAATGATAATGATTAATTAATAATTTGGATTGGTTCTTCGAAATAGCATCGAGTGTCTGATGACAATTGTCAGTAGTGCATGGATCATGTGTTAGCGGCATTATTCTGGAAGATTTGATCCGTTGTGCATGCTGAGACAAGGGTGAAAGTTCACTGAATACGCTCGTATGAGACACAGACAGACACGGGCGCTATAGCCGAGTGGTTAAAGTTTTCAGTTTGACTTTCAGTCTGAGGGTCCCGGGTTCGAATCTCGGTAACGACGCCTGGTGGGTAAAGGATGGAGATTTTTCCGATCTCCCAGGTCAACACATGTGGAAAACTGCTTGCGTCTAAACCCCTTCGTGTGTATGCGCACGCAGAAGATCAAATACGCACGTTAATGATCATGTAATCCAAGTAATCGGTGGGTTATAGAAACAATAACATACCCAGCATACACCCACA
>NC_134881.1:31323888-31331388 GCF_041734735.1 Babylonia areolata
GTAGGCACACGCTCACACACTCACACATTTACACACACACACGCACGCACGCACGCATGCGCGTCACACACACACACACACATATATATGTATATTATATAATATAATATATATATATATGTGTGTGTATATACATACATACATACACACACACACACACACACACACACATATATATATATATATATATATGTATGTATGTATGTATGTATGTATGTATGTATGTATCTATCTATCTATCTCTCTCTCTCTCTCTCTCTCTCTCTCTATATATATATATATATATATATATACAGAGAGACGCTTTTGACGCTCCTGTTTTGTTTTGTTTCTAGTCTGTCTGTTTCTCTATTCCCCGTGGTGAATTTTATCATGGTTTTGTACTCCATATATGGGGGCGTAGGGGGGTGTCTGTCTGTGTGCGTGAGTGTTTGTGTCAGTGAGTGCGTACGAATATGATATCCCTGTGAAAATTAAGTATATTTTATGAATATCAACCTTTTCTCTCTGTTTCACAATCATATTTGATAATCTTTTACGCCATGGGCTTAGCCCACCCTTGTTTAGGGATCAGTGTATGTAATTTAATAATGATTCATTCATCCTTTCCCTAACTCCCTCCCTCTATCTTTCCCTCTCCCCTCTCCCCCCCACCCCCACCTCTCTCTCCATCCCTCTCAGTCTATTCGAATCTCTCATTTGGAATCTCCAAAAGAGATTATCTAATGACCTTATAGTATCTTCCCCGTGATTTACGTGAAGTACAAGATGCTGTAAACGAAAAGGAGAATTTTTGTTAAAAAAAAACAAACACAAAAACAGACCAAACCCCACTATAGCGTCAAACCTGTTCTCCCTGTAGTTTTGGTTCACAATGCCCACAGAAGACAACATGAGGGCAGCCCGCGGACAGCCCGCGATAATTATCAGGACACCGATTCCAGCTCACTATGGCCAGAGTAGGCGTGTACACACACACACTGGCACGGACACATACACACCTACACATGTTTATACACATACGCACGTCCTAGCGCCACATGCACACACACACACACACGCACGCACGCATGCACACACACACACACACACACACACACACACACAACACACACACTGTCTGAAACACACACACACAACACACACACACATACACTGTCTGAAACACACACACACACACACACACACACACACACACAGAGCTGTCTGAAACACACACACAACACACACACACACACACACACACACACACACACACACAACGCCCGCGCCCGTGCCCCCACCCCTACCCCCACCCCCACGCACTGAACACCCCCCCCCCCCGCCCCTTTAACATAGATCTCCTTTACTGTTTTGACGTCACCCCTACCATCCTTACTTTAAGCTCGGCTCAGACGAACCGACAGTATGGTATAACCCACTGACACAGTAAGAGTTGTGCTGCGACGAACAGCATTAAGGAACGAGAATGATAAATGAATAGTTAACCATCCCATTCCTTTAGTGCTACAGAAAGACACAGACAGACAGACAGACAGACAGACAGCTTAAACAAAACAGAGGAGGGCAATTTGGAACTGAGATTGATGATCAAGCCTATAGCTTTCCCTGATTGAGGTTTTAATGGCTCCACCTTGTGTGTGTGTGTGTGTGTGTGTGTGTGTGTGTGTGTGTGTGTGTGTGAATACCGAAATCCGCCGGTTTTTCTGGGCTCACAATGGCCAGAGTAGGCGTGTACACACACACACATTGGCACACCTACGCATATTTATACACATACGCACGTCCTAGCGCCACATGCACACACACACGCACGCACGCACGCATGCACACACACACACACACACACACACACTGTCTGAAACACACACACACACACACACGCACACACACACTGTCTGAAACACACACACACACACACATACAGTACACACACACACACACACACACACACACACACACACACACACACACACACACAGCACCCGCGCCCGCGCCCCCACCCCTACCCCCACCCCCACGCACTGAACACCCCCCCCCCCCCTTTAACATAGATCTCCATTACTGTTTTGACGTCACCCCTACCGTCCTTACTTTAAGCTCGGCTCAGACGAACCGACAGTATGGTATAACCCACGGACACAGTAAGAGTTGTACTGAGACGAACAGCATTAAGGAACGAGAATGATAAATGAATAGTTAACCATCCCATTCCTTTTGTGCTGCAGAAAAACACAGACAGACAGACAGACAGCTTAAACAAAACAGAGGAGGGCAATTTGGAACTGAGATTGATGATCAAGCCTATAGCTTTCCCCGATTGAGGTTTTAATGGCTCCACCTTGTGTGTGTGTGTGTGTGTGTGTGTGTGTGAATACCGAAATCGGCCGGTTTTTTCTGGGCTCACAATGGCCAGAGTAGGCGTGTACACACACACACACACATTAGCACACCTACGCATATTTATACACATACGCACGTCCTAGCGCCACATGCACACACACACACACACATGCACACATGCACACACACACACACACACACTGTCTGAAACACACACACACACACACACACACACTGTCTGAAACACACACACACACACACACGCACACACACACTGTCTGAAACACACACACACACACACACACACACACACACACAGAGCTGTCTGAAACACACACACAACACACACACACACACACACACACACACACACATACACACACACACACACACAGCGCCCGCGCCCCCACCCCAACGCACTGAACACCCCCCCTTTAACATAGATCTCCATTACTGTTTTGACGTCACCCTACCATCCTTACTTTAAGCTCGGCTCAGACGAACCGACAGTATGGTATAACCCACGGACACAGTAAAGAGTTGTGCTGAGACGAACAGCATTAAGGAACGAGAATGATAAATGAATAGTTAACCATCCCATTCCTTTTGTGCTACAGAAAAACACAGACAGACAGACAGACAGCTTAAACAAAACAGAGGAGGGCAATTTGGAACTGAGATTGATGATCAAGCCTATAGCTTTCCCTGATTGAGGTTTTAATGGCTCCACCTTGTGTGTGTGTGTGTGTGTGTGTGTGTGTGTGTGTGTGTGTGTGTGTGTGTGTGTGTGTGAATACCGAAATCGGCCGGTTTTTCTGGGCTCACAATGGCCAGAGTAGGCGTGTACACACACACACACACACACATTAGCACACCTACGCATATTTATACACATACGCACGTCCTAGCGCCACATGCACACACACACACACATGCACATATGCACACACACACACACACACACACACACACACACACACACACACACACTGTCTGAAACACACACACACACACACACGCACACACACACTGTCTGAAACACACACACACACACACACACACACACACACACACACACACACACAGCTGTCTGAAACACACACACAACACACACACACACACACACACACACACACACATACACACACACATACACACAGCGCCCGCGCCCCCACCCCAACGCACTGAACACCCCCCCTTAACATAGATCTCCATTACTGTTTTGACGTCACCCCTACCGTCCTTACTTTAAGCTCGGCTCAGACGAACCGACAGTATGGTATAACCCACGGACACAGTAAGAGTTGTGCTGAGACGAACAGCATTAAGGAACGAGAATGATAAATGAATAGTTAACCATCCCATTCCTTTAGTGCTACAGAAAGACACAGACAGACAGACAGACAGCTTAAACAAAACAGAGGAGGGCAATTTGGAACTGAGATTGATGATCAAGCCTATAGCTTTCCCCGATTGAGGTTTTAATGGCTCCACCTTGTGTGTGTGTGTGTGTGTGTGTGTGTGTGTGTGTGTGTGAATACCGAAATCCGCCGGTTAAGTTTTCTGGGCCGTCTCAATTATTCATAAAACTACCGTTTTTCTGTCACCATGGGGGCGACTTTAGTCGACTAGACCGTTCACTGCCAAAGGAGGCGACATTAGTTGACATCTCGTAATTGAATAACCTTCCCCCTTAACCGTGTTTGAAGTGAACAAGTCCACTGTGTTGTTTCGACTCGAATTGAACACTGATATATATATATATATATATATATACACATATATATATATATATATATATATATATATATATATATATATATATATGTGTGTGTGTGTGTGTGTGTGTGTATGGAACTGAGTCGTGTGACTGAGAACATCACCGAGTCTAACATATTTAGCGCTGGGGAGAGTTTTTTTTGTTTTATTTTTCTCCCCAAAACACAGAAACTTGGTAGCGAAAGAGCGGTTTTTAATTCAGTATGCTTATCCGGTGATTGATATGTGTGTGTGTGTGTGTGTGTGTGTGAGTGAGTGCGCGTGTGTTTGCGTTAGTTCGTGTGTGTGTGTGTGTGTGTGTGTGAGTGAGTGAGTGCGCGTGTGTATGCGTTAGTTCGTGTGTGTGTGTGTGTGTGTGTGTGTTTGAACAGAGCACACAACATTAATACGACAATGTATGCACATATTGTAAGGACGATACGATGTGCGGTCACCGAGTTGGGATGTGCGGTGTCGCACGTCCCGACACTGTGTGGGAAAGAGACGGGAAAGACAACAGGTGGGTGGAGGGCGTCGGGTTGGGGTGTGGTGGTGGTACTGAAACCGGGAAAGGTAGGTAGGGGGACAGGGGGGGAATGGTGTAGTGGTCTGACGCCGGCTGCAGCACTGCACTGAGCAACAGTAGCAGCATTGTCTGGCAGCGACCGGATCTGTAGCAGCCAAGGCGGCTTAGCTAGCTGGCTGGCGGCCGGACTGAGGTGCTGTTGTTGCGCATTTCGTTTAACCCTGCAGCTTGCCCCTTTGTCTCTGTGTGTTAAACATCCGGACATGTGGCAGTCTGGACTGTGACGTCCCCCCTCCCCCTCTGCCCGTGCCCTGTCTCGCCGCCCGCCCCCTATAAACTATCTGTGTGTGTGTGTGTGTGTGTGTGTGTGTGTGTGTGTGTGTGTATTTTCATTGTGTATGTTGCTGTTGGTGGTGGTTATAGTGGTTATGGAGATGAGAAGTTTTGTTATTTTTTTGTTTTTGTTTCTGCTTTTTTATTTTCCTGTGTTATATATATGTGTGTATTTGTATTTGTATTTCTTTTTATCACAACAGATTTCTCTGTGTGAAATTTGGGCTGCTCTCCCCAGGGAGAGCGCGTCGCTATACTACAGCGCCACCCATTTTTTTTGTGTGTGTATTTTTTCCTGCGTGCAGTTTTATTTGTTTTTCCTATCGATGTGGATTTTTCTACAGAATTTTGCCAGGAACAACCCTTTTGTTGCCCTGGGTTCTTTTACATGTGCTCAGTGCATGCTGCACACGGGACCTCGGTTTATCGTCTCATCCGAATGACTAGCGTCCAGACCACCACTCAAGGTCTAGTGAAGGGGGAGAAAATATCGGCGGCTGAGCCGTGATTCGAACCAGCGCGCTCAGATTCTCTCTCGCTTCCTAGGCGGACGCGTTACGTCTAGGCCATCACTCCACTATATATATATATATATATATATATATATATATATATATATATATATATATATATATATATATATATGTGTGTGTGTGTGTGTGTGTGTGTGTGTGTGTGTGTGTGTGTGTGTTTATTTATCTTTGTTATTGTTGATGTTGGTAGTGGCAGTAGTGGTGGTAGTGGTGGTGGCAATGATAGAAGTAGAATGCACTGAAGAGTCACGCACGTATTCTTGTAGTTAGTACGTGGCGCACGCATACGCCTGCACAGTTCTGACGAGACCCACCACCACCACCACCACCACTACCACCACCACCATCACCACCCCTCCCGGCCTTCAACGGTAAACACCATCCATCTAATACTACACAAATACCAGACTGCCTGCATGCCGACCTGTATATATACAGAGAGAGAGAGAGAGAGAGAGAGAGAGAGAGAGAGAGAGAGAGAAGGAAAACAGAAAGAAAAATAAAGAAAAAAAGAAAAAAAAGGGCAGGAAGGAAGGAAGGAAGGAAGGGAGAAAGAATGAAAAAAAAGACCAAAATAAAGACACAGAGGAAGAGAGGAAGACAGGCTGAAAGAAAACAAAAGAAATATCACACACACACACACACACACACACACACACACACACACACACACACACACACACACACACACACACACACACACACACACACACACACACACACACACACACACACACACACACACACACACACACACACACACACACACACACACTCACAAACACACACACACACACACATACACACACACACACACACACACACACACACACACACACACACACACACACACACACACACACACACACACACACACACACACACACACACACACACACATTTGTCAGACCTACAGCCCCTTTGTGGAAAGAAAGAGAAACAAGAAAAAGAAAAAGAAAGAAAAGAAAAAACAAAAAAACAAAACAAAACGACAGTAAAAACACAGAAAGAAAGGGAGACAGTGTGATGACACACCGCCCCACGTGGCCATCGTAACGTCCAGAGAGATTCATGCCCAAGAAAACACTGGGCACACACACTGACTTGGGGCAAGTGCAAGTTCCTTACACTTGAACTGAGTGCTCGTCACGTGCTCGTCGGGGGTGGGAGATATGGGCGTGTGTGTGTGTGTGTGCTTGTACAAGTAAGCGTTCATCTGTGTGTGTGTGTGTGTGTGTGTGTGTGTGTGTGTGGCGTGGAAGCTGCGATACATAGACTAGAAATGAGTGTGTGGAGGAGGGGGGTAGAGGAGGTGCAGGGTAGTGTGTGTGTGTGTGTGTGTGTGTGTGTGTGTGTGTGTGTGTTTGTTGGAGCTCATGTACGTTTATATGTATTTGACTGTGCTTTCATATCTGTGAAACTGCGTGTTTGGTGCATATCTGTTATGCATGTGTGGGTGTATGTGTGAATGTGTGTCTTCATGTTTTACATTTATTTGCTTATTTATTGTTGTCTTATTTATTTATTTATTTATTTATTACTATTATTATTTTATTATTATTTTCATTACTACTACCTTTTTATATCATAATTATTATTTATTTATTTATCTATTTATTTATTTATTTATTTATCTTTTTTTTATATCATAATTATTATTTATTTATTTATCTATTTATTTATTTATTTACCTTTTTTTTTCTCAAGGCCTGACTAAGCGCGTTGGGTTAGAATTTAATGGAGTCCAAAACTGACATCAGAGTGTAGAGTTGTTTCAATTTAATTTTTGGTGACGCACTCACTAACACAGCGGATACCTTTTTAGTATCAGTGAAGTGAAGACCTCCAAGAACACTGCATTATTATACTGTACACCCCCCCCCTCCCCCCGCCCCTCTACACCCCGCCCCGCCCCGCTGTTCACCTCCACCTCCCCCTTTTGTCGGCCGTCCATCTCCTCCCCAGCAGCTTTCCTTCTCCTGTATCCCATCTTTCCTGTTCTTTCGG